>NW_022261980.1:17342846-17375346 GCF_002021735.2 Oncorhynchus kisutch
ACTGAGCGACAAAATGTCTCTATATGATGAGGTTAACAACAACATCTGTTGACCTGAGATGTGCCAGAGATCATCTCCCAGTTATGGAAGACAATGAATGGTCAACATTCATCAAGTGTTTGACTCCAGGGGTCCTGTCGTGACTCACTGACTGCCTGACACTCCAGGGGTCCTGTCGTGACTCACTGACTGCCTGACACTCCAGGGGTCCTTTCGTGACTCACTGACTGCCTGACACTCCAGGGGTCCTGTCGTGACTCACTGACTCACTGACTCACTGACTCACTGACACCCCAGGGGTCCTGTCATGACTCACTGACTGGCTGACACTCCAGGGGTCCTGTCGTGACTCACTGACTCACTGACACTCCAGGGGTCCTGTCGTGACTCACTGACACTCTAGGGGTCCTGTTGTGACTCACTGACTGGCTGACACTCCAGGGGTCGTGTCGTGACTCACTGACACTCCAGGGGTACTGTCGTGACTCACTGACTCACTGACACTCCAGGGGTCCTGTCGTGACTCACCGACACTCCAGGGGTCCTGTCGTGACTCACTGACTCACTGACACTCCAGGGGTCCTGTCGTGACTCACTGACACTCCAGGGGTCCTGTCGTGACTCACTGACCCACTGACACTCCAGGGGTCCTGTCGTGACTCACTGACACTCCAGGGGTCCTGTCGTGACTCACTGACACCCCAGGGGTCCTGCCGTGACTCACTGACTCACTGACACTCCAGGGGTCCTGTCATGACTCACTGACTCACTGACACTCCAGGGGTCCTGTCGTGACTCAGCGACACTCCAGGGGTCCTGTCGTGACTCACTGACTGGCTGACACTACAGGGGTCCTGTTGTGACTCACTGACACTCCAGGGGTCCTGTCGTGACTCACTGACACCCCAGGGGTCCTGTCGTGACTCACTGACTCACCGACACTCCAGGGGTCCTGTCGTGACTCACTGACACTCCAGGGGTCCTGTCGTGACTCACTGACACCCCAGGGGTCCTGTCGTGACTCACTGACTCACTGACACTCCAGCGGTCCTGTCATGACTCACCGACTCACTGACACTCCAGGGGTCCTGTCGTGACTCAGCGACACTCCAGGGGTCCTGTCGTGACTCACTGACTGGCTGACACTACAGGTGTCCTGTCGTGACTCACTGACACTCCAGGGGTCCTGTCGTTACTCACTGACACCCCAGGGGTCCTGTCGTGACTCACTGACTCACTGACACTCCAGGGGTCCTGTCATGATTCACCGACTCACTGACACTCCAGGGGTCCTGTCATGACTCACTGACTCACTGACACTCCAGGGGTCCTGTCGTGACTCAGCGACACTCCAGGGGTCCTGTCGTGACTCGCCGACTGTCTGACACTCCAGGTGTCCTGTCATGACTCACTACCTCACTGACACTCCAGGGGTCCTGTCGTGACTCACTGACACTCCAGGGTCCTGTCGTGACTCACTGACTCACTGACACTCCAGGGGTCCTGTCATGCTCACTGACACTCCAGGGGTCCTGTCGTGACTCACTGACTCACTGACACTCCAGGGTTCCTGTCGTGACTCACTGACACTCCAGGGGTCCTGTTGTGACTCACTGACACTCCAGGTGTCCTGTCGTGACTCACTGACTCACTGACACTCCAGGGGTCCTGTCGTGACTCACTGACTGGCTGACACTCCAGAGGTTCTGTCGTGACTCACTGACTGGCTGACACTCCAGAGGTTCTGTCGTGACTCACCGACTGGCTGACACTCCAGAGGTTCTGTCGTGACTCACTGACTCACTGACAATCCAGGGGTCCTGTCATGACTCACTGACACTCCAGGGGTCCTGTCGTGACTCACTGACTGGCTGACACTCCAGAGGTTCTGTCGTGACTCACTGACTGGCTGACACTCCAGGGGTCCTGTCGTGACTCACTGACTGGCTGACACTCCAGAGGTTCTGTCGTGACTCACTGACTGGCTGACACTCCAGGGGTCCTGTCATGACTCACCGACTGGCTGACACTCCAGAGGTTCTGTCGTGACTCACTGACTCACTTACACTCCAGGGGTCCTGTCGTGACTCACTGACTCATTGACACTCCAGGGGTCCTGTCGTGACTCACCGACTGGCTGACACTCCAGGGGTCCTGTCGTGACTCAATGACATTCCAGGGGTTCTGTCGTGACTCACCGACTGGCTGATACTCCAGGGGTCCTGTCGTGACTCACCGACTGGCTGACACTCTAGAGGTTCTGTCGTGACTCACCGACTGGCTGCAACTCCAGGGTTCCTGTCGTGAATCACCTGCTGGTTGACACACCAGGGGTCCTGTCATGACTCACCGACTGGCTGACACTCCAGAGGTTCTGTCGTGACTCACCGACTGGCTGACACTCCAGGGGTCCTGTCGTGACTCACCGACTGGCTGACACTCCAGGGGTCCTGTCGTGACTCACCAACTGGCTGCAACTCCAGGGGTCCTGTCGTGAATCACCTGCTGGTTGACACACCAGGGGTCGTGTCGTGACTCACCGACTGGCTGACACTCCAGGGGTCCTGTCGTGACTCACCGACTGGCTGACACTCCAGAGGTTCTGTCGTGACTCACTACCTCACTGACAGTCCAGGGGTCCTGTCGTGACTCACTGACACTCCAGGGTCCTGTCGTGACTCACTGACTCACTGACACTCCAGGGGTCCTGTCATGACTCACTGACACTCCAGGGGTCCTGTCGTGACTCACTGACTCACTGACACTCCAGGGTTCCTGTCGTGACTCACCGACACTCCAGGGGTCCTGTTGTGACTCACTGACACTCCAGGTGTCCTGTCGTGACTCACTGACTCACTGACACTCCAGGGGTCCTGTCGTGACTCACTGACTGGCTGACACTCCAGAGGTTCTGTCGTGACTCACTGACTGGCTGACACTCCAGAGGTTCTGTCGTGACTCACCGACTGGCTGACACTCCAGAGGTTCTGTCGTGACTCACTGACTCACTGACAATCCAGGGGTCCTGTCATGACTCACTGACACTCCAGGGGTCCTGTCGTGACTCACTGACTGGCTGACACTCCAGAGGTTCTGTCGTGACTCACTGACTGGCTGACACTCCAGGGGTCCTGTCGTGACTCACTGACTGGCTGACACTCCAGAGGTTCTGTCGTGACTCACTGACTGGCTGACACTCCAGGGGTCCTGTCATGACTCACCGACTGGCTGACACTCCAGAGGTTCTGTCGTGACTCACTGACTCACTTACACTCCAGGGGTCCTGTCGTGACTCACTGACTCATTGACACTCCAGGGGTCCTGTCGTGACTCACCGACTGGCTGACACTCCAGGGGTCCTGTCGTGACTCAATGACATTCCAGGGGTTCTGTCGTGACTCACCGACTGGCTGCAACTCCAGGGTTCCTGTCGTGAATCACCTGCTGGTTGACACACCAGGGGTCCTGTCATGACTCACCGACTGGCTGACACTCCAGAGGTTCTGTCGTGACTCACCGACTGGCTGACACTCCAGGGGTCCTGTCGTGACTCACCGACTGGCTGACACTCCAGGGGTCCTGTCGTGACTCACCAACTGGCTGCCACTCCAGGGGTCCTGTCGTGAATCACCTGCTGGTTGACACACCAGGGGTCGTGTCGTGACTCACCGACTGGCTGACACTCCAGAGGTTCTGTCGTGACTCACCGACTGGCTGACACTCCAGGGGTCCTGTCGTGACTCACCGACTGGCTGACACTCCAGAGGTTCTGTCGTGACTCACTGACTGGCTGACACTCCAGGGGTCCTGCCGTGACTCACCGACTGGCTGCCACTCCAGGGATCCTGTCGTGATTCACCGACTGGCCGACACTCCAGGGGTCCTGTCGTGACTCTCCGGCTGGTTGACACTCCAGGGGTCCTGTCGTGACTCACCGACTGGCTGCCACTCCAGGGGTCCTGTTGTGACTCACCGACTGGCTGACACTCCAGGGGTCCTGTCGTGACTCAGCGACACTCCAGGGATCCTGTCGTGACTAGCTGACTACTCCAGGGATCCTGTCGTGACTAGCTGACTACTCCAAGGGTCCTGTCGTGTTGTACTGTGACTCTGTGGGAGCAGCAGGATGTCTGAACACAGAGTCTCACCCTGCTGACTACCTTGTATTCTCTCCATACACCAGTGTAGTGATTGAGACTCAGCTCTATACAGCCAAGAGATACAACCAACCACTGGCCCGTGATACCATCAAAACTCACAAGACACACCACCTACTGTAGAGGCTCCCAACATATCCACTATCCAAACTATTTTATAGTGTCTACAAGACCATATGATATCTCCAAACATCTCCTCTAACCTCTATAGTGTCTACAAGACCATATGATATCTCCCAACATCTCCTCTAACCTCTATAGTGTCTACAGACTGTATGATATCTCCCAACATCTCCTCTAACCTCTATAGTGTCTACAAGACTGTATGGTACCTCTCAACGTCTCCTCTAACCTCTATAGTGCCTACAGACTGTGTGATTCATCTCAACATCTCCATTAACCTCTATAGTGCCTACAGACTGTATGGTAACTCCTAACATCTCCACTAACCTCTATAGTGTCTACAAGACTGTATGGTACCTCTCAAAGTCTCCTCTAACCTCTATAGTGTCTACAAGACTGTATGGTACCTCCTAACATCTCCACTAACCTCTATAGTGTCTACAGACTGTATGGTACCTCCTAACATCTCCACTAACCTCTATAGTGTCTACAGACTGTATGGTACCTCCTAACATCTCCACTAACCTCTATAGTGTCTACAGACTGTATGGTACCTCCTAACATCTCCACTAACCTCTATAGTGTCTACAGACTGTATGGTACCTCCTAACATCTCCACTAACCTCTATAGTGTCTACAGACTGTATGGTACCTCCTAACATCTCCTCTAACCTCTATAGTGCCTACAGACTGTATGGTACCTCCTAACATCTCCTCTAACCTCTATAGTGCCTACAGACTGTATGGTACCTCCTAACATCTCCACTAACCTCTATAGTGTCTACAGACTGTATGGTACCTCCTAACATCTCCACTAACCTCTATAGTGTCTACAGACTGTATGGTACCTCCTAACATCTCCTCTAACCTCTATAGTGCCTACAGACTGTATGGTACCTCCTAACATCTCCTCTAACCTCTATAGTGTCTACAGACTGTATGGTACCTCCTAACATCTCCTCTAACCTCTATAGTGCCTACAGACTGTATGGTACCTCCTAACATCTCCACTAACCTCTATAGTGCCTACAGACTGTATGGTACCTCCTAACATCTCCACTAACCTCTATAGTGTCTACAGACTGTATGGTACCTCTCAACGTCTCCTCTAACCTCTATAGTGCCTACAGACTGTATGGTACCTCCTAACATCTCCACTAACCTCTATAGTGCCTACAGACTGTATGGTACCTCCTAACATCTCCTCTAACCTCTATAGTGCCTACAGACTGTATGGTACCTCCTAACATCTCCACTAACCTCTATAGTGTCTACAGACTGTATGGTACCTCCTAACATCTCCACTAACTTCTATAGTGTCTACAGACTGTATGGTACCTCCTAACATCTCCACTAACCTCTACAGTGTCTACAGACTGTATGGTACCTCCTAACATCTCCTCTAACCTCTATAGTGCCTACAGACTGTATGGTACCTCCTAACATCTCCTCTAACCTCTATAGTGTCTACAGACTGTATGGTACCTCCTAACATCTCCACTAACCTCTATAGTGCCTACAGACTGTATGGTACCTCCTAACATCTCCTCTAACCTCTATAGTGTCTACAAGACTGTATGATATCAACATCTCCACATGCTGTATCCCCAGCCGACCCCACCACCACCCTCTCCCAACTCTCCCATGTTGATTCATATTACAGTACTTGACCCCCTTGTCTCCCCAGACTCCTCCTGTCTCCCCCCACGTGGCTGGAACCCCCCCAGTTTATGCACCCTGTATTCCCACTTGGCCCCATGCCACAGCCCCAATTGACCCCAATGCTTCCCTGTTCCTACACACACACACACACACACACACACACACACACACACACACACACACACACACACACACACACACACACACACACACAGAGAGAGAGAGCTTTGTTGATTAGGCCCAATGCTACTGCCCTAATAAAGCCCCCCCAAGACAACTCTCCTGGGTTGAACCATTTCCCCCCCAAAGACATGCGAGCGCTATCATTCACCGACAATCCAGGGGTCCTGTCGTGACTCACTGACTCACTGACACTCCAGGGGTCCTGTCGTGACTCACTGACTGGCTGACACTCCAGAGGTTCTGTCGTGACTCACTGACTGGCTGACACTCCAGGGGTCCTGTCGTGACTCACCGACTGGCTGACACTCCAGAGGTTCTGTCGTGACTCACTGACTCACTTACACTCCAGGGGTCCTGTCGTGACTCACTGACTGGCTGACACTCCAGAGGTTCTGTTGTGACTCACTGACTGGCTGATACTCCAGGGGTCCTGTCGTGACTCACCGACTGGCTGACAATCCAGGGGTCCTGTCGTGACTCACTGACTCACTGACACTCCAGAGGTCTTGTCGTGACTCACTGACACTCCAGGGGTCCTGTCATGACTCACTGACTGGCTGACACTCCAGGGGTCCTGTCGTGACTCACCGACTGGCTGACACTCCAGGGGTCCTGTCGTGACTCACCGACCTGCTGACACTCCAGGGGTCCTGTCGTGACTCACTGACTCACTGACACTCCAGGTGTCCTGCCGTGATTCACCGACTGGCCGACACTCCAGGGGTCCTGTCGTGATTCACCGACTGGCCGACACTCCAGGGGTCCTGTCGTGACTCACTGACTGCCTGACACTCCAGGGGTCCTGTCGTGACTCACTGATTGACTGACACTCCAGGGGTCCTGTCGTTACTCACTGACACTCCAGGTGTCCTGTCGTGACTCACCGACCTGCTGACACTCCAGGGGTCTTGTCGTGACTCACCGACTGGATTTCACTCCAGGGGTCCTGTCGTGACTCAATGACATTCCAGGGGTTCTGTCGTGACTCACCGACTGGCTGATACTCCAGGGGTCCTGTCGTGACTTACCGACTGGCTGACACTCTAGAGGTTCTGTCGTGACTCACCAACTGGCTGCAACTCCAGGGGTCCTGTCGTGAATCAACTGCTGGTTGACACACCAGGGGTCCTGTCATGACTCACCGACTGGCTGACACTCCAGAGGTTCTGTCGTGACTCACCGACTGGCTGACACTCCAGGGGTCCTGTCGTGACTCACCGACTGGCTGACACTCCAGGGGTCCTGTCGTGACTCACCGACTGGCTGCCACTCCAGGGGTCCTGTCGTGAATCACCTGCTGGTTGACACACCAGGGGTCCTGTCATAACTCACCGACTGGCTGACACTCCAGAGGTTCTGTCGTGACTCACCGACTGGCTGACACTCCAGGGGTCCTGTCGTGACTCACCGACTGGCTGACACTCCAGGGGTCCTGTCGTGACTCACCGACTGGCTGCCACTCCAGGGGTCCTGTCGTGAATCACCTGCTGGTTGACACACCAGGGGTCATGTCGTGACTCACCGACTGGCTGACACTCCAGAGGTTCTGTCGTGACTCACCGACTGGCTGACACTCGAGGGTCCTGTCGTGACTCACCGACTGGCTGACACTCCAGAGGTTCTGTCGTGACTCACTGACTGGCTGACACTCCAGGGGTCCTGCCGTGACACACCGACTGGCTGACTCTCCAGGGGTCCTTTCATGACTCACCGACTGGCTGCCACTCCAGGGGTCCTGTCGTGATTCACCGACTGGCTGCCACTCCAGGGATCCTGTCGTGTTTCACCGACTGGCCGACACTCCAGGGGTCCTGTCGTGACTCTCCGGCTGGTTGACACTCCAGGGGTCCCGTCGTGACTCACCGACTGGCTGCCACTCCAGGGGTCCTGTTGTGACTCACCGACTGGCTGACACTCCAGGGGTCCTGTCGTGACTCAGCGACACTCCAGGGGTCCTGTCGTGACTCACTGACGGGCTGCCACTCCAGGGGTCCTGTCGTGACTCTCCGGCTGGTTGACTCTCCAGGGGTCCTGTCGTGACTCACCGACTGGCTGACACTCCAGGGGTCCTGTCGTGACTCAGCGACACTCCAGGGGCCCTGTCGTGACTCACTGACTGGCTGCCACTCCAGGGATCCTGTCGTGTTGTACTGTGACTCTATGAGAGCAGCAGGATGTCTGAACACAACGCCTCACCTTGCTGACTACTCCAGGGATCCTGTCGTGACTAGCTGACTACTCCAGGGATCCTGTCGTGACTAGCTGACTACTCCAGGGGTCCTGTCGTGTTGTACTGTGACTCTGTGGGAGCAGCAGGATGTCTGAACACAGAGTCTCACCCTGCTGACTACCTTGTATTCTCTCCATACACCAGTGTAGTGGTTGAGACTCAGCTCTATACAGCCAAGAGATACAACCAACCACTGGCCTGTGATACCATCAAAACTCACAAGACACACCACCTACTGTAGAGGCTCCCAACATATCCACTATCCAAACTATTTTATAGTGTCTACAAGACCATATGATATCTCCAAACATCTCCTCTAACCTCTATAGTGTCTACAAGACCATATGATATATCCAAACATCTCCTCTAACCTCTATAGTGTCTACAGACTGTATGATATCTCCCAACATATCCTCTAACCTCTATAGTGTCTACAGACTGTATGGTACCTCCTAACATCTCCACTAACCTCTATAGTGTCTACAAGACTGTATGGTACCTCTTAACGTCTCCTCTAACCTCTATAGTGCCTACAGACTGTGTGATTCATCTCAACATCTCCATTAACCTCTATAGTGCCTACAGACTGTATGGTACCTCCTAACATCTCCACTAACCTCTATAGTGTCTACAAGACTGTATGGTACCTCTCAACGTCTCCTCTAACCTCTATAGTGTCTACAAGACTGTATGGTACCTCCTAACATCTCCACTAACCTCTATAGTGTCTACAGACTGTATGGTACCTCCTAACATCTCCACTAACCTCTATAGTGTCTACAGACTGTATGGTACCTCCTAACATCTCCACTAACCTCTATAGTGCCTACAGACTGTATGGTACCTCCTAACATCTCCTCTAACCTCTATAGTGCCTACAGACTGTATGGTACCTCCTAACATCTCCACTAACCTCTATAGTGCCTACAGACTGTATGGTACCTCCTAACATCTCCTCTAACCTCTATAGTGCCTACAGACTGTATGGTACCTCCTAACATCTCCTCTAACCTCTATAGTGCCTACAGACTGTATGGTACCTCCTAACATCTCCACTAACCTCTATAGTGCCTACAGACTGTATGGTACCTCCTAACATCTCCACTAACCTCTATAGTGCCTACAGACTGTATGGTACCTCCTAACATCTCCTCTAACCTCTATAGTGCCTACAGACTGTATGGTACCTCCTAACATCTCCTCTAACCTCTATAGTGTCTACAGACTGTATGGTACCTCCTAACATCTCCACTAACCTCTATAGTGCCTACAGACTGTATGGTACCTCCTAACATCTCCACTAACCTCTATAGTGTCTACAGACTGTATGGTACCTCCTAACATCTCCACTAACCTCTATAGTGTCTACAGACTGTATGGTACCTCCTAACATCTCCACTAACCTCTATAGTGTCTACAGACTGTATGGTATCTCCTAACATCTCCACTAACCTCTATAGTGCCTACAGACTGTATGGTACCTCCTAACATCTCCTCTAACCTCTATAGTGCCTACAGACTGTATGGTACCTCCTAACATCTCCTCTAACCTCTATAGTGCCTACAGACTGTATGGTACCTCCTAACATCTCCACTAACCTCTATAGTGCCTACAGACTGTATGGTACCTCCTAACATCTCCTCTAACCTCTATAGTGCCTACAGACTGTATGGTACCTCCTAACATCTCCACTAACCTCTATAGTGCCTACAGACTGTATGGTACCTCCTAACATCTCCTCTAACCTCTATAGTGTCTACAGACTGTATGGTACCTCCTAACATCTCCACTAACCTCTATAGTGCCTACAGACTGTATGGTACCTCCTAACATCTCCTCTAACCTCTATAGTGTCTACAAGACTGTATGATATCAACATCTCCACATGCTGTATCCCCAGCCGACCCCACCACCACCCTCTCCCCAACTCTCCCATGTAGATTCATATTACAGTACTTGACCCCCTTGTCTCCCCAGACTCCTCCTGTCTCCCCCCACGTGGCTGGAACCCCCCCCAGTTTATGCACCCTGTAATCCCACTTGGCCCCATGCCACAGCCCCAATTGACCCCAATGCTTCCCTGTTCCTACACACACACACACACACACACACACACACACACACACACACACACACACACACACACACACACACACACACACACACACACACACACACACACACACACACACACACACACACACACACACAGAGAGCTTTGTTGATTAGGCCCAATGCTACTGCCCTAATAAAGCCCCCCCAAGACAACTCTCCTGGGTTGAACCATGTCCCCCCCCCATACACGCGAGCGCTATCATTCAGTGACAATCCATCAATCAGTCCATCGATTAGTACAATCTGCCTCCTACCACAACCAACAGTTGGACCCTGCATGGAGCGGTTAGGAAACCCTCTTCAGGGATTTAGAGACATCATGTTTAATAGCCCGTGACACGAGAGAGAGAGAGAGAGAGAGAGAGAGAGAGAGAGAGACAGAGAGAGACAGAGAGAGAGAGAGAGAGATAACCCACTGCCAATGTTTGTTGTAAGAGGACCACATGGTGAAACAAAGGGACTTTCACGTTGCAAACAGAATGTGTGGAGTGATGACTGTTAACAGGACATAGAGATGAGGATGAGGATGACACAGAATGTGTGGAGTGATGACTGTTAACAGGACATAGAGATGAGGATGAGGATGAGGATGATACAGAATGTGTGGAGTGATGACTGTTAACAGGACATAGAGATGAGGATGAGGATGAGGATGATACAGAATGTGTGGAGTGATGACTGTTAACAGGACATAGAGATGAGGATGAGGATGAGGATGATACAGAATGTGTGGAGTGATGACTGTTAACAGGACATAGAGATGAGGATGGGTACAGAATGTGTGGAGTGATGACTGTTAACAGGACATAGAGGGGAGGATGAGGATGAGGATGATACAGAATGTGTGGAGTGATGACTGTTAACAGGACATAGAGATGAGGATGATACAGAATGTGTGGAGTGATGACTGTTAACAGGCCATAGAGATGAGGATGAGGATGAGGATGGGTACAGAATGTGTGGAGTGATGACTGTTAACAGGACATAGAGATGAGGATGAGGATGATACAGAATGTGTGGAGCGATGACTGTTAACAGGACATAGATATGAGGATGAGGATGAGGATGATACAGAATGTGTGGAGTGATGACTGTTAACAGGACATAGAGATGAGGATGAGGAAGGATACAGAATGTGTGGAGTGATGACTGTTAACAGGACATAGAGATGAGTATGAGGATGAGGATGATACAGAATGTGTGGAGTGATGACTGTTAACAGGACATAGAGATGAGGATGAGGATGAGGATGATACAGAATCTGTGGAGTGATGACTGTTAACAGGACATAGAGATGAGGATGAGGATGAGGATGATACAGAATGTGTGGAGTGATGACTGTTAACAGGACATAGAGATGAGGATGAGGATGAGGATGATACAGAATGTGTGGAGTGATGACTGTTAACAGGACATAGAGATGAGGATGAGGATGAGGATGGGTACAGAATGTGTGGAGTGATGACTGTTAACAGGACATAGAGATGAGGATGAGGATGAGGATGAGGATGGGTACAGAATGTGTGGAGTGATGACTGTTAACAGGACATAGAGATGAGGATGAGGATGATACAGAATGTGTGGAGTGATGACTGTTAACAGGACATAGAGATGAGGATGATACAGAATGTGTGGAGTGATGACTGTTAACAGGACATAGAGATGAGGATGAGGATGAGGATGATACAGAATGTGTGGAGTGATGACTGTTAACAGGACATAGAGATGAGGATGAGGATGAGGATGGGTACAGAATGTGTGGAGTGATGACTGTTAACAGGACATAGAGATGAGGATGAGGATGATACAGAATGTGTGGAGTGATGACTGTTAACAGGACATAGATATGAGGATGAGGATGAGGATGATACAGAATGTGTGGAGTGATGACTGTTAACAGGACATAGAGATGAGGATGAGGATGATACAGAATGTGTGGAGTGATGACTGTTAACAGGACATAGATATGAGGATGAGGATGGGTACAGAATGTGTGGAGTGATGACTGTTAACAGGACATAGAGATGAGGATGAGGATGATACAGAATGTGTGGAGTGATGACTGTTAACAGGACATAGAGATGAGGATGAGGATGATACAGAATGTGTGGAGTGATGACTGTTAACAGGACATAGAGATGAGGATGAGGATGAGGATGATACAGAATGTGTGGAGTGATGACTGTTAACAGGACATAGAGATGAGGATGAGGAAGGATACAGAATGTGTGGAGTGATGACTGTTAACAGGACATAGAGATGAGGATGAGGATGATACAGAATGTGTGGAGTGATGACTGTTAACAAGACATAGATATGAGGATGAGGATGATACAGAATGTGTGGAGTGATGACTGTTAACAGGACATAGAGATGAGGATGAGGATGATACAGAATGTGTGGAGTGATGACTGTTAACAGGACATAGATATGAGGATGAGGATGAGGATGGGTACAGAATGTGTGGAGTGATGACTGTTAACAGGACATAGAGATGAGGATGAGGATGATACAGAATGTGTGGAGTGATGACTGTTAACAGGACATAGAGATGAGGATGAGGATGATACAGAATGTGTGGAGTGATGACTGTTAACAGGACATAGAGATGAGGATGAGGATGATACAGAATGTGTGGAGTGATGACTGTTAACAGGACATAGAGATGAGGATGAGGATGAGGATGATACAGAATGTGTGGAGTGATGACTGTTAACAGGACATAGAGATGAGGATGAGGAAGGATACAGAATGTGTGGAGTGATGACTGTTAACAGGACATAGAGATGAGGATGAGGATGATACAGAATGTGTGGAGTGATGACTGTTAACAAGACATAGATATGAGGATGAGGATGATACAGAATGTGTGGAGTGATGACTGTTAACAGGACATAGAGATGAGGATGAGGATGATACAGAATGTGTGGAGTGATGACTGTTAACAGGACATAGATATGAGGATGAGGATGAGGATGGGTACAGAATGTGTGGAGTGATGACTGTTAACAGGACATAGATATGAGGATGAGGATGGGTACAGAATGTGTGGAGTGATGACTGTTAACAGGACATAGAGATGAGGATGAGGATGATACAGAATGTGTGGAGTGATGACTGTTAACAGGACATAGAGATGAGGATGAGGATGATACAGAATGTGTGGAGTGATGACTGTTAACAGGACATAGAGATGAGGATGAGGATGAGGATGATACAGAATGTGTGGAGTGATGACTGTTAACAGGACATAGAGATGAGGATGAGGAAGGATACAGAATGTGTGGAGTGATGACTGTTAACAGGACATAGAGATGAGGATGAGGATGATACAGAATGTGTGGAGTGATGACTGTTAACAAGACATAGATATGAGGATGAGGATGATACAGAATGTGTGGAGTGATGACTGTTAACAGGACATAGAGATGAGGATGAGGATGATACAGAATGTGTGGAGTGATGACTGTTAACAGGACATAGATATGAGGATGAGGATGAGGATGGGTACAGAATGTGTGGAGTGATGACTGTTAACAGGACATAGAGATGAGGATGAGGATGATACAGAATGTGTGGAGTGATGACTGTTAACAGGACATAGAGATGAGGATGAGGATGATACAGAATGTGTGGAGTGATGACTGTTAACAGGACATAGAGATGAGGATGAGGATGAGGATGATACAGAATGTGTGGAGTGATGACTGTTAACAGGACATAGAGATGAGGATGAGGAAGGATACAGAATGTGTGGAGTGATGACTGTTAACAGGACATAGAGATGAGGATGATACAGAATGTGTGGAGTGATGACTGTTAACAGGACATAGAGATGAGGATGAGGATGAGGATGATACAGAATGTGTGGAGTGATGACTGTTAACAGGACATAGAGATGAGGATGAGGATGAGGATGGGTACAGAATGTGTGGAGTGATGACTCTTAACAGGACATAGATATGAGGATGAGGATGGATACAGAATGTGTGGAGTGATGACTGTTAACAGGACATAGAGATGAGGATGAGGATGGATACAGAATGTGTGGAGTGATGACTGTTAACAGGACATAGATATGAGGATGAGGATGAGGATGATACAGAATGTGTGGAGGGATGACTGTTAACAGGACATAGAGATGAGGATGAGGAAGGATACAGAATCTGTGGAGTGATGACTGTTAACAGGACATAGAGATGAGGATGAGGATGAGGATGATACAGAATGTGTGGAGTGATGACTGTTAACAGGACATAGAGATGAGGATGAGGATGAGGATGATACAGAATGTGTGGAGTGATGACTGTTAACAGGACATAGAGATGAGGATGAGGATGAGGATGATACAGAATGTGTGGAGTGATGAGGATGAGGATGGGTACAGAATATGTATCTGATCAGTCAGTCAGTCAGTCAGTCAATCAGTCAGTCAGTGAGTCTGTCAGTCAGTCAGTCAGTCAGTAACACAGTAGAAAACAGAACAGTCAGTCGTCTTGTTTTATAGTCAGTCAGTAAACAGATGTGTGAACAGGGAGCAGCGCCATGCCTGGCCATGCCATCTCAGAGCGCCATGCCTGGCCACGCCATCTCAGAGCGCCATGCCTGGCCACGCCGTCTCAGAGCGCCATGCCTGGCCACACCATCTCAGAGCGCCATGCCTGGCCACGCCATCTCAGAGCGCCATGCCTGGCCACGCTGTCTCAGAGCGCCATGCCTGGCCACGCTGTCTCAGAGCGCCATGCCTGGCCACACCATCTCAGAGCGCCATGCCTGGCCACGCCATCTCAGAGCGCCATGCCTGGCCACGCTGTCTCAGAGCTCCATGCCTGGCCACGCCGTCTCAGAGCGCCATGCCTGGCCACGCCATCTCAGAGCGCCATGCCTGGCCACACCATCTCAGAGCGCCATGCCTGGCCACACCATCTCAGAGCGCCATGCCTGGCCACGCCATCTCAGAGCGCCAAATAACCCCCTACTGGAAACCTCAACGGGTTGGCACTTGGCAGGATGAGGCAGCTCCATGCCCGGCCACGCTGTCTCAGAGCGCCATACTGGAAACCTCAACGGGTTGGCACTTGGCAGGAGGAGGCAGCTTCATGCCCGGCCATGCCATCTCAGAGCGCCATATTGGAAACCTCAACGGGTTGGCACTTGGCAGGATGAGGCAGCTTCATGCCCGGCCATGCCATCTCAGAGCGCCATATTGGAAACCTCAACGGGTTGGCACTTGGCAGGATGAGGCAGCTCCATGCCCGGCCATGCCATCTCAGAGCGCCATATTGGAAACCTCAACGGGTTGGCACTTCGCAGGCTGAGGCAGCTCCATGCCCGGCCACGCTGTCTCAGAGCGCCATACTGGAAACCTCAACGGGTTGGCACTTGGCAGGATGAGGCAGCTTCATGCCCTGCCATGCCATCTCAGAGCGCCATACTGGAAACCTCAACGGGTTGGCACTTCGTTGGCTGAGGCAGCTCGATGCCCGGCCACGCTGTCTCAGAGCGCCATACTGGAAACCTCAACGGGTTGGCACTTGGCAGGATGAGTCAGCTTCATGCCCGGCCATGCCATCTCAGAGCGCCATATTGGAAACCTCAACGGGTTGGCACTTCGCAGGCTGAGGTAATGGCAGACTTGTGTAACACTGCTGAATCAACAATTTTCGCTAAGGGTCTGTTTTACAACGTCTAAGAACAGAGGTAGGATTCTGTGGGTGGGGAAGTTGGTAAGGACCAGAACAGAGGTACGATTCTGTGGGTAGGGGAGTTGGGAAGGACCAGAACAGAGGTACGATTCTGTGGTTAGGGGAGTTGGTAAGGACCAGAACAGAGGTACGATTCTGTGGGTGGGGGAGTTGGGAAGGACCAGAATAGTCCTTCTTTTAAGAGTGATGACGTTGAAGACAGTCCTGTTGGTTTTAAACAATTAGTTTGTTTTTTTGTATCAGAACATGACTTGGCATCTTTGATTCTTTCCAAATGTCTACCAGCACACTCTGTCTAGCAAAAACTCTGTCTGCCAGCACACTCTGTCTAGCAAAAACTCTGTCTGCCAGCACACTCTGTCTAGCAAAAACTCTGTCTGCCAGCACACTCTGTCTAGCAAAAACTCTGTCTACCAGCACACTCTGTCTAGCAAAAACTCTGTCTGCCAGCACACTCTGTCTAGCAAAAACTCTGTCTGCCAGCACACTCTGTCTAGCAAAAACTCTGTCTGCCAGCACACTCTGTCTAGCAAAAACTCTGTCTGCCAGCACACTCTGTCTAGCAAAAACTCTGTCTATCAAAACCACAGTCTGGTCGTCACTGCGGATCGTACCATGGTACAATGCCTCTGCAGAGATGTCACACTATGTCACATGACACTGAGTGATAAGGACTATGCATGATAGACCAGCCTGGCACTCAGACAGGCCACACCCCCCACACACGGCTACCAGTACTCCTCCATCTGTCAATCAAAACGCCTTGTGCTCCTGTCACTACAATCACAGATCCTAGGACACACGACCCCCCCCCCCCCCCCACCCACACGGCTACCAGTATTTCTACATCTGTCAATCAAAACGCCTTGTGCTGCTGTCACTACAATCACAGATCTTAGGACACACGACCCCCCCCCCCCCCCCCCACACGGCTACCAGTACTCCTCCATCTGTCAATCAAAACGCCTTGTGCTGCTGTCACTACAATCACAGACCCTAGGCCACACGACACCCCCTCCACAAGGCTCACGCACAGCAGACAAAATACCCATTTCCATTCCATCACTGAATTACTAAGGGGAAAAGTCAATATGGGGGGGGTGAGTTGCTTCAGAAATCATCGATCACTCACCACCAGCCCCCTGTGTAGAGGTCAGTGTACCGAGAATGCATAGTCCTATGCCACCGCCCTAACGTGCCAGAAATCCACAAGGCCAGGGGTCTTGTGGGTCATGTCTCTCCTCTGCACCCTGTTAGAAAATCCAGCTAGCACACAACGTTCTGAGAACCATATATTCCGTAGAGCGTGGTTGTCCTGTAGTTATCGTTGCATAAAGCCGTCCCACAACGTTCTGAGAACCATATATTCCGTAGAGCGTGGTTGTCCTGTAGTTATCGTTGCATACAGCCGTCCCACAACGTTCTGAGAACCATATATTCCGTAGAGCGTGGTTGTCCTGTAGTTATCGTTGCATAAAGCCGTCCCACAACGTTCTGAGAACCATATATTCCGTAGAGCGTGGTTGTCCTGTAGTTATCGTTGCATACAACCGTCCCACAACGTTCTGGGAACGGTGCAGGATTAGTTGCTTGGCTTTGAAACATTCTCAGCACATTTTAATTAATAAGGAACTTGACATAATAATGTTATCTCCTGGCATTTCAATACTTTAACAGAATGTTTCCTGGAAGTTCAAACATGGTTACGTTTTATGTACATTTTTTGGTAATGTTCTAGGAACGTTCTCCAACTGGTTTGACATTGGTAACGTTCTAGGAACGTTCTCCAACTGGTTTGACATTGGTCATGTTCTAGGAACGTTCTCCAACTGGTTTGACATTGGTAATGTTCTAGGAACGTTCTCCAACTGGTTTGACATTGGTCATGTTCTAGGAACGTTCTCCAACTGGTTTGACATTGGTAATGTTCTAGGAACGTTCTCCAACTGGTTTGACATTGGTCATGTTCTAGGAACGTTCTCCAACTGGTTTGACATTGGTAATGTTCTAGGAACGTTCTCCAACTGGTTTGACATTGGTCATGTTCTAGGAACGTTCTCCAACTGGTTTGACATTGGTCATGTTCTAGGAACGTTCTCCAACTGGTTTGACATTGGTAATGTTCTAGGAACGTTCTCCAACTGGTTTGACATTGGTAATGTTCTAGGAACGTTCTCCAACTGGTTTGACATTGGTAATGTTCTAGGAATGTTCTCCAACTGGTTTGACATTGGTAATGTTCTAGGAACGTTCTCCAACTGGTTTGACATTGGTAATGTTCTAGGAACGTTCTCCAACTGGTTTGACATTGGTAATGTTCTAGGAACGTTCTCCAACTGGTTTGACATTGGGAATGTTCTCAAATAGTTCAGAGAACGTTTTAAGAAACGTTCTCCTGTGGGAATGTCAGTACTTCAGCATAACGTTTTCTGCAGGTTTCCTCGTGGTTCTATTTAAAGTAACGTTCTCAGAACGTTGAGAAACGTTCCATAAAAACCACAATAAAACATTAGTAATGTTCTAAGAACATTCAAAGACTGTTATTGAAAAACATATACTGTATACTCATAGATAAAGTTTGTTAGGTACACCAGCCTGTACACCTCTGTCCTACTGCCATCCTCCTCTCCTCCTCCCCCTGTCCTACTGCCATCCTCCTCTCCTCCTCCCCTGTCCTACAGCCATCCTCCTCTCCTCCTCCCCCTGTCCTACTGCCATCCTCCTCTCCTCCTCCCCTGTCCTACAGCCATCCTCCTCTCCTCCTCCCCCTGTCCTACTGCCATCCTCCTCTCCTCCTCCCCCTGTCCTACTGCCATCCTCCTCTCCTCCTCCCCCTGTCCTACTGCCATCCTCCTCTCCTCCTCTCCTCCTCCCCCTGTCCTACTGCCATCCTCCTCTCCTCCTCCCCCTGTCCTACTGCCATCCTCCTCTCCTCCTACCCTGTCCTACAGCCATCCTCATATCCTCCTCTCCTCCTCCCCCTGTCCTACTGCCATCCTCCTCTCCTCCTACCCTGTCCTACAGCCATCCTCATATCCTCCTCTCCTCCTACCCTGTCCTACAGCCATCCTCCTCTCCTCCTCTCCTCCTCCCCCTGTCCTACTGCCATCCTCCTCTCCTCCTCCCCCTGTCCTACAGCCATCCTCCTCTCCTCCTCTCCTCCTCCCCCTGTCCTACTGCCATCCTCCTCTCCTCCTCTCCCTGTCCTACTGCCATCCTCCTCTCCTCCTACCCTGTCCTACAGCCATCCTCATATCCTCCTCCCCTGTCCTACAGCCATCCTCCTCTCCTCCTCTCTTCCCCCCCTGTCCTACTGCCATCCTCCTCTCCTCCTCCCCTCCTCCCCCTGTTCTACAGCCATCCTCCTCTCCTCCTCCCCCTGTCCTACAGCCATCCTCCTCTCCTCCTCCCCTGTCCAACAGCCATCCTCATATCCTCCTCTCCTCCTCCCCCTGTTCTACAACCATCCTCCTCTCCTCCTCCCCCTGTCCTACAGCCATCCTCCTCTCCTCCCCCCCTGTCCTACAGCCATCCTCCTCTCCTCCTCTCCTCCTCCCCCTGTCCTACTGCCATCCTCCTCTCCTCCTCCCCTGTCCTACAGCCATCATCCTCTCCTCCTCCCCTGTCCTACAGCCATCCTCCTCTCCTCCTCTCCTCCTCCCCCTGTCCTACTGCCATCCTCCTCTCCTCCTCCCCCTGTCCTACAGCCATCCTCATATCCTCCTCTCCTCCTCCCCCTGTCCTACTGCCATCCTCCTCTCCTCCATCCCCCTGTCCTACTGCCATCCTCCTCTCCTCCTCCCCTCCTCCCCCTGTCCTACTGCCATCCTCCTCTCCTCATCTCTTCCTCCCCCTGTCCTACTGCCATCCTCCTCTCCTCCTCCCCTCCCCCCCCTGTCCTACAGCCATCCTCCTCTCCTCCTCCCCTGTCCTCCAGCCATCCTCATATCCTCCTCTCCTCCTCCCCCTGTTCTACAGCCATCCTCCTCTCCTCCTCCCCCTGTCCTACAGCCATCCTCCTCTCCTCCTCCCCTGTCCTACAGCCATCCTCATATCCTCCTCCCCTCCTCCTCCTGTTCTACAGCCATCCTCCTCTCCTCCTCCCCCTGTCCTACAGCCATCCTCCTCTCCTCCTCCCCTGTCCTACAGCCATCCTCATATCCTCCTCCCCTCCTCCTGTTCTACAGCCATCCTCCTCTCCTCCTCCCCCTGTCCTACTGCCATCCTCCTCTCCTCCTCCCCTGTCCTACAGCCATCCTCCTCTCCTCCTCCCCCTGTCCTACAGCCATCCTCCTCTCCTCCTCCCCTGTCCTACAGCCATCCTCATATCCTCCTCCCCTCCTCCCCCTGTTCTACAGCCATCCTCCTCTCCTCCTCCCCCTGTCCTACAGCCATCCTCCTCTCCTCCTCCCCTGTCCTACAGCCATCCTCCTCTCCTCCTCTCCTCCTCCCCCTGTCCTACTGCCATCCTCCTCTCCTCCTCCCCGTCCTACAGCCATCCTCCTCTCCTCCTCTCCTCCTCCCCCTGTCCTACAGCCATCCTCATATCCTCCTCTCCTCCATCCCCCTGTCCTACTGCCATCCTCCTCTCCTCCTCCCCCTGTCCTACAGCCATCCTCCTCTCCTCCTCTCCTCCTCCCCTGTCCTACAGCCATCCTCCTCTCCTCCTCTCTTCCTCCCCCTGTCCTACTGCCATCCTCCTCTCCTCCTCTCCTCCTCCCCTCCTCCCCCTGTTCTACAGCATCCTCCTCTCCTCCTCCCCGTCCTACTGCCATCCTCCTCTCCTGAGAGAGAGAGAAACAGAGAGAGAGAAAGCCAGAGAGAGAGAGAAACAGAGAGAGAGAGACAGAGACAGAGACAGAGACAGAGAGAGAGAGAGAGAGAGAGAGAGAGAGAGAGAGAGAAACTGAGGGAAAGACAGAGAGAGAGGGAGAGAGAGAAACTGGGAGAGAAAAAAGACAGAGGTGGTAGTCATGGTTGCAGGGACAAGAGGTAACGATAGCGATAACCCCAGTATCTGATTGTCCAGTCAGCTCTCCCTCCAGAGGTCAGTCAGGCCAGCTGCAATCTAGGTACAACTGCTGGATTGCCATCACGACAGCAGCCCAGCAGACTGTACAAACACACAGAGCGAGAGGAGAGGAGAGGGCAGAGTCTGTCTCTAGGCTGCGAAGCCGGGCTAAACTAGAATAGGCCAGGCAAGACCCAGTCACCAGAACTGGGGGATGGGCCACCTACATGCCCAGCACCTGCATTTTTTAACCTTTATTGAACTAGGCAAGTCAGTTAGGAACAAATTCTTATTTTCAATGACAGCCTACCAGGAACAATGCGTTAACTGCCTTGTTCAGGGGCAGAATGACAGATTTGTACCTTGTCAGCTCGGGGGGTTTGAACTAGCAACCTTTCAGTTAATAGCCCAACGCCTAACCACTAGGCGACCTGCAGTTTACTGACCCGAAGCTCTAACCACTAGGCTACCTGCTGGTTACTAGTCCAACACTCTGACCACTAGACTACCTGCTGGTTACCAGTCCAACGCTCTAACCACTAGTCTACCTGCTGGTTACTAGTCCAACACTCTAACCAGTAGACTACCTGCTGGTTACTAGTCCAACACTCTGACCACTAGGCTACCTGCTGGTTACTAGTCCAACACTCTGACCACTAGACTACCTGCTGGTTACCAGTCCAACGCTCTAACCACTAGTCTACCTGCTGGTTACTAGTCCAACACTCTAACCAGTAGACTACCTGCTGGTTACTAGTCCAACACTCTAACCACTAGGCTACCTGCTGGTTACTAGTCCAACACTCTAACCACTAGGCTACCTGCTGGTTACTGACCCAACGCTCTAACCACTAGGCTACCTGCTGGTTACTGACCCAACACTCTAACCACTAGGCTACCTGCTGGTTACTGACCCAACGCTCTAACCACTAGGCTACCTGCTGGTTACTAGTCCAGCAGGTATTCTACAGCAGGTATGCTACAGAGGGTATGCTACAGCAGGTATGCTAACGGTTTGCTACAGCAGGTATGCTACAGCTGGTATTCTACAGCAGGTATGCTACAGAGGGTATTCTACAGCAGGTATGCTAACGGTTTGTGACAGCAGGTATGCTACAGCTGGTATTCTACAGCAAGTATGCTACAGAGGGTATGCTACAGCAGGTATGCTAACGGTTTGCTACAGCAGGTATGCTACAGCAGGTATGCTAACGGTTTGCTACAGCAGGTATGCTACAGCAGGTATGCTTTGGGTATGCTACAGGTAGGCTACAGGTTTGCTACAGTAGGTATGCTACAGCAAGTATGCTACAGCAGGTATGCTACAGAGGGTATGCTGCAGGTATGCTTTAGCAGGTATGCTACAGGTATGCTACAGGTATGCTACAGCAGGTATGCTACAGCAGGTATGCTACAGAAGGTATGCTTGGGCAGGTATGCTACAGGTATGCGACAGCAGTTATGATACAGCAGGTATGATACAGAGGGTATACTACAGAAGGTATGCGGGGGTGAGGTGGGGGTGAGGTGGGGGTGAGGCGGGGGTGAGATGAGGGAGACAGGGGTGAGGTGGGGGTGAGATGAGGTAGACAGGGGTGAGGCGGGGGGTGAGATGAGGTAGACAGGGGTGAGGTGGGGGTGAGACGAGGTGAGACAGGGGTGAGGCGGGGGTGAGATGAGGTAGATGGGGTGAGGTGGGGGGTGAGGCGGGGGTGAGATGAGGGAGACAGGGAGGAGGCGGGGGTGAGATGAGGTAGACAGGAGTGAGGTGGGGATGAGACGAGGTGAGACAGGGGTGAGGTGGGGGGTGAGATGAGGGAGACAGGGGTGAGGTGGGGGTGAGATGAGGGAGACAGGAGTGAGGTGGGGATGAGACGAGGTGAGACAGGGGTGAGGTGGTGGGGGGTGAGATGAGGGAGACAGGGGTGAGACGGTTGGAGACGAGGGAGACAGGGGTGAGGCGGGGGGTGAGATGAGGTAGACAGGGGTGAGGCGGGGGTGAGATGAGGTAGACAGGGGTGAGGCGAGTGGTGAGATGAGGTAGACAGGGGTGAGGCGTGGGTGAGACGAGGTAGACAGGGGTGAGGCGGGGGTGAGATGAGGTAGACAGGGGTGAGGCGGGGGTGAGATGAGGTGAGACAGGGGTGAGGCGGGGGTGAGATGAGGTAGATGGGGTGAGGTGGGGGGTGAGGCGGGGGTGAGATGAGGGAGACAGGGAGGAGGCGGGGGTGAGATGAGGTAGACAGGGGTGAGGTGGGGGGTGAGACGAGGTGAGACAGGGGGTGAGGTGGGGGGTGAGATGAGATAGACAGGGGTGAGGTGGGGGTGAGATGAGGGAGACAGGGGTGAGACGGGGGTGAGATGGGGGAGACAGGGGTGAGACGGGGGTGAGATGGGGGAGACAGAGGTGAGGTGGGGGTGAGATGGGGGAGACAGGGGTGAGGTGGGGGTGAGGTGGGGGTGAGACGGGGGTGAGATGAGGGAGAGAGGGGTGAGGCGGGGGTGAGACGAGGGATACAGGGGTGAGGCGGGGGTGAGATGAGTTACTGCTGGTTACTGACCCAACACTCTAACCACTAGGCTACCTGCTGGTTACTGACCCAACGCTCTAACCACTAGGCTACCTGCTGGTTACTAGTCCAGCAGGTATTCTACAGCAGGTATGCTACAGAGGGTATGCTACAGCAGGTATGCTAACGGTTTGCTACAGCAGGTATGCTACAGCTGGTATTCTACAGCAGGTATGCTACAGAGGGTATTCTACAGCAGGTATGCTAACGGTTTGTGACAGCAGGTATGCTACAGCTGGTATTCTACAGCAAGTATGCTACAGAGGGTATGCTGCAGCAGGTATGCTAACGGTTTGCTACAGCAGGTATGCTACAGCAGGTATGCTAACGGTTTGCTACAGCAGGTATGCTACAGCAGGTATGCACAGCAGGTATGCTTTGGGTATGCTACAGGTAGGCTACAGGTTTGCTACAGTAGGTATGCTACAGCAGGTATGCTACAGAGGGTATGCTGCAGGTATGCTTTAGCAGGTATGCTACAGGTATGCTACAGGTATGCTACAGCAGGTATGCTACAGCAGGTATGCTACAGAAGGTATGCCTGGGCAGGTATGCTACAGGTATGCGACAGCAGTTATGATACAGCAGGTATGCTACAGAGGGTATACTACAGAAGGTATGCTACAGAGGGTATGCTACAGAGGGTATGCTACAGCAGGTATGCTACAGCAGGTATTCTACAGCAGGTATGCTACAGAGGGTATGCTACAGCAGGTATGCTACAGAGGGTATGCTACAGCAGGTATACTACAGCAGGTATGCTACAGAGGGTATGCTACAGGTTTGCTACAGCGGGAATGCTACAGCAGTGATACTGAGTCAGAATCTGGAGCCAGACCAGACACTGCATTAAGTCATCAGTGGTAACTAAGTGATAAGACCTGTGATAGGCCTGTTGATTTACGAGGCTATGGGTCCCATGTAGGGTAGAGGTCAAGATTACACAGCTTTATAGACTAATGCAGGACAAGGGTCAGTATTAAGGCTCTCTATAGTCTGGTCGGAGGGAGGTATGGGGCCAAGGCCAGGGGGGAGAGGAGGGAGAGGTGGTCTCAGTGTCACTAGGCAAAAGGTCCCGAAGTTGGGGGGGAGATGAGGGAGACAGGGAGGAGTCGAGGATGATGCAGGGGTGAGACGGTTGGAGAAGAAGGAGACAGGGGTGAGGCGGGGGTGAGATGAGGGAGACAGAGGTGAGGCGGGGGTGAGATGAGGTGAGACAGGGGTGTGGCGGGGGTGAGACGAGGGAGACAGGGGTGAGGTGGGGGGTGAGGTGGGGGAGACAGGGGTGAGGCGGGGGTGAGATGAGGTAGACAGAGGTGAGGCGGGGGTGAGATGAGGTGAGACAGGGGTGAGGCGGGGGTGAGACAAGGGAGACAGGGGTGAGGTGGGGGGTGAGATGAGGTAGACAGGGGTGAGGCGGGGGGTGAGATGAGGTAGACAGGGGTGAGGTGGGGGTGAGGTGGGGGTGAGGTGGGGGTGAGGCGGGGGTGAGATGAGGGAGACAGGGGTGAGGTGGGGGTGAGGTGGGAGTGAGACGGGGTGAGACGGGGGGTGAGGTGGGGGGTGAGATGAGATAGACAGGGGTGAGGTGGGGGTGAGATGAGGGAGACAGGGGTGAGACGGGGGTGAGATGGGGGAGACAGGGGTGAGACGGGGGTGAGGTGGGGGAGACAGAGGTGAGGTGGGGGTGAGATGGGGGAGACAGGGGTGAGGTGGGGGTGAGGTGGGGGTGAGACGGGGGTGAGATGAGGGAGACAGGGGTGAGGCGGGGGTGAGACGAGGGATACAGGGGTGAGGCGGGGGTGAGATGAGGGAGACAGGGGTGAGGTGGGGGTGAGACGAGGGAGACAGGGGTAAGGTGGGGGTGAGGTGGGGGTGAGGTGGGGGTGAGGCGGGGGTGAGATGAGGGAGACAGGGGTGAGGTGGGAGTGAGGTGGGAGTGAGACGGGGTGAGACGGGGGTGAGACGGGGGTGAGATGAGGGAGACAGGGGTGAGGCGGGGGTGAGATGAGGGAGATAGGGGTGGGGTGAGAAGGGGGTGAGACGGGGAAACGGATGAGGCAGGAGTGAGATGACAGTAGATCACCTCAGGTAAACCTGCTGTAGTCTGAAGAGATGACAGTAGATCACCTCAGGTAAACCTGCTGTAGTCTGAAGAGATGACAGTAGATCACCTCAGGTAAACCTGCTGTAGTCTGAAGAGATGACAGTAGATCACCTCAGGTAAACCTGCTGTAGTCTGAAGAGATGACAGTAGATCACCTCAGGTAAACCTGCTGTAGTCTGAAGAGATGACAGTAGATCACCTCGGGTAAACCTGCTGTAGTCTGAAGAGATGACAGTAGATCACCTCAGGTAAACCTGCTGTAGTCTGAAGAGATGACAGTAGATCACCTCAGGTAAACCTGCTGTAGTCTGAAGAGATGACAGTAGATCACCTCAGGTAAACCTGCTGTAGTCTGAAGAGAAGACAGTAGATCACCTCGGGTAAACCTGCTGTAGTCTGAAGAGATGACAGTAGATCACCTCGGGTAAACCTGCTGTAGTCTGAAGAGATGACAGTAGATCACCTCAGGTAAACCTGCTGTAGTCTGAAGAGATGACAGTAGATCACCTCAGGTAAACCTGCTGTAGTCTGAAGATATGACAGTAGATCACCTCAGGTAAACCTGCTGTAGTCTGAAGAGATGACAGTAGATCACCTCAGGTAAACCTGAGCCATTAACCAGTAACCAGCAGGTAGTCTAGTGGTTAGAGAATTGAGCCAGTAACCAGCAGGTAGCCTAGTGGTTAGAGCGTTGGGTCAGTAACCAGCAGGTAGTCTACTGGTTAGAGTGTTGGACTAGTAACCAGCAGGTAGACTAGTGGTTAGAGTGTTGGACTAGTAACCAGCAGGTAGTCTAGTGGTTAGAGTGTTGGACTAGTAACCAGCAGGTAGCCTAGTGGTTAGAGTGTTGGACTAGTAACCAGCAGGTAGACTAGTGGTTAGAGTGTTGGGTCAGTAACCAGCTGGTAGTCTAGTGGTTAAAGCGTTGGACTAGTAACCAGCAGGTGGTTAGAGTGGTTAACTAGTGGTTAGAGCGTTTGGTCAGTAACCAGCAGGTAGCCTAGTTGTTAGAGCAGGTCGTTGCTGCAAATGATTGACTCTTTAACCTTTCCCCTAACCCAAACCATATCCGTAACCCTTTAACCTAACTCTTCCCCTAACCTTAACCTTAACCTTAACCCTAACCCCTAAACCCCTAGCTAACGTTAGTCACCTAGCTAACGTTAGCGTTAGCCACCTAGCCACCTAGATAACGTTAGCGTTAACCACCTAGCCACCTAGATAACGTTAGCGTTAGTCACCTAGCAACCTAGATAACGTTAGCGTTAATCACCTAGCCACCTAGATAACGTTAGCGTTAATCACCTAGCCACCTAGATAACGTTAGCGTTAGTCACCTAGCCACCTAGATAACGTTAGCGTTAATCACCTAGCCACCTAGATAACGTTAGCGTTAGCCACCTAGCCACCTAGATAACGTTAGCGTTAGCCACCTAGCCACCTAGATAACGTTAGCGTTAGCCACCTAGCCACCTAGATAACGTTAGCGTTAGTCACCTAGCCACCTAGATAACGTTAGCGTTAATCACCTAGCCACCTAGATAACGTTAGCGAAAACAAATTGGAATTTGTACAATATAATATCTTTTGCAACTTCGTAACATATTGTACAAATTGCAAATCATTATATGAAACGGATGATGGACAGCCGCAAATGAATATATACATTATGAAACGTAACATATCATACGAATTGGAATGTTCCAGATTATTTCATATTTTTTTCTACTGTGTTAATGACTTGTTAATTGTTTACTCCATGTGTAACTCTGTGTTGTCTGTTCACACTGCTATGCTTTATCTTGGCCAGTTGTAAATGAGAACTTGTTCTCAACTGGCCTACCTGGTTAAATAAAGGTGTTCTCAACTAGCCTACCTGGTTAAATAAAGGTGTTCTCAACTAGCCTACCTGGTTAAATAAAGGTGAAATAAAAAAATAAAAAAATAACATTTACTATGTGACATCTATTCCTGAGTCCAGGTTGTAGAATCCACTTTATCAAACTACCTCCGCATTGAGCTCGTCACTGTTTGAGTTTTTGATTTAACGCAGAAATCAGAGTAGAGTTTTGTATGTGTTTCTGTGTGTGAGGAGGTGATCTAGAGTTTTGTATGTGTTTCTGTGTGGAGGTGATCTAGCCTCTCTCTCTCTCTCTCTCTCTCTCTCTCTCTCTCTCTCTCTCTCTCTCTCTCTCTCTCTCTCTCTCTCTCTCTCTCTCTCTCTCTCTCTCTCTCTCTCTCTCTCGCTCTCTCTCTCTCTCTCTCTCTCTCTCTCTCTCTCTCTCTCTCTCTCTCTCTCCTCTCTCTCTCTCTCTCTCTCTCTCTCTCTCTCTCTCTCTCTCTCTCTCTCTCTCTCTCTCTCTCTCTCTCTCTCTCTCCTCTCTCTCTCTCTCTCTCTCTCTCTCTCTCTCTCTCTCTCTCTCTGCGTGTACAGCTCGTGGAGCGCGGTCTTAGAGCCAGCATCTGTTTGTGGTGGTAAATAGACACCTGTGAAAAATATAGATGAAAACCTCTTTTGGTAAATAGTTACGGTCTTATCTTAGCTTATCATGAGCTGCTGCTCCAGTTTCAAATGCTCTGCCTGCGGCTATGGAACCCTGACCTGTTCACCTGACGTGCTACCTGTCCCAGACCTGCTACCTGTCCCAGACCTGCTGTTTTCAACTCTCTAGAGACAGCAGGAGAGGTAGAGATACTCTGAATGATCGGCTATGAAAAGCCAACTGACATTTACTTCTGAGGTGCTGACTTGCTGCACCCTCGACAACTACTGTGATTATTATTATTTGACCATGCTGGTCATTTATGAACATTTGAACATCTTGGCCATGGTCTGTTATAATCTCCACCCGGCACAGCCAGAAGAGGACTGGCCACCCCACATAGCCTGGTTCCTCTCTAGGTTTCTTCCTAGGTTTTGGCCTTTCTAGGGAGTTTTTCCTAGCCACCGTGCTTCTACACCTGCATTGCTTGCTGTTTGGGGTTTTAGGCTGGGTTTCTGTACAGCACTTTGAGATATCAGCTGATGTACGAAGGGCTATATAAATAAATTTGATTTGATTGGATGACGTACCTCAGGTGGACAGAACCTGTCTGGGGTCGCGGCACCATTGACCATGAGTTGCTGATACCAGGGTCAGGACAAGGTGTGTGTGTGTGTGTGTGTGTGTGTGTGTGTGTGTGTGTGTGTGTGTGTGTGTGTGTGTGTGTGTGTGTGTGCGTGCGTGCGTGCATTTATGTGCATGGGACTGGAGAGGTGATACGTTTCAACCTGACCCAGCCCTGGACCAACAACAACAACAACAACAACAACAACAACGTGACCCGTAAAAGAAAAACAGGTGATAGATAGACTCATGATGGAGAACAATCTGTAAAAACAAGTGAAATCAGTGTATCTAAAAACTGGGATTGACTGAAGAGCAGGAGAAACATCAGACAAGTCTATGGTGTCTAGTAGACTAGTAGCTTTATTCATCACTGACAGTCATGCTTTGACTTGGGACATAATGTCTGACACCGTTGATGTAGGACATAATGTCTGACACCGTTGATGTAGGACATAATGTCTGACACCGTTGATGTGGGACATAATGTCTGACACCGTTGATGTGGGACATAATGTCTGACACCGTTGACGTAGAACATAATGTCTGACACCGTTGATGTGGGGACATAATGTCTGACACCATTGATATGGGACATAATGTCTGACACCGTTGACGTAGAACATAATGTCTGACACCGTTGATGTGGGACATAATGTCTGACACCGTTGATGTGGGACATAATGTCTGACCACGTTGACGTAGAACATAATGTCTGACACCGTTGATGTGGGACATAATGTCTGACACCGTTGATGTGGGACATAATGTCTGACACCGTTGACATGGGACATAATGTCTGACACCGTTGACGTGGGACATAATGTCTGACACCATTGATGTGGGACATAATGTCTGACACCGTTGATGTGGGACATAATGTCTGACACCGTTGACGTAGAACATAATGTCTGACACCGTTGATGTGGGACATAATGTCTGACACCGTTGATGTGGGACATAATGTCTGACACCGTTGACGTAGTAACATAATGTCTGACACCGTTGATGTGGCTGACACCGTTGATGTGGGACATAATGTCTGACACCGTTGATGTGGGACATAATGTCTGACACCGTTGATGTGGGACATAATGGTCTGACACCGTTGACGTGGGACATAATGTCTGACACCGTTGATGTGGGACATAATGTCTAACACCGTTGATGTGGGACATAATGTCTGACACCGTTGATGTGGGACATAATGTCTGACACTGTTGATGTGGGACAAAATGTCTGACACCGTTGACGTGGGACATAATGTCTGACACCGTTGACGTGGGACATAATGTCTGACACCGTTGATGTGGGACATAATGTCTAAAACCATTATGTGGGACATAATGTCTGACACCGTTGACATGGGACATAATGTCTGACACCGTTGATGTGGGACATAATGTCTGACACCGTTGATGTGGGACATAATGTCTGACACCGTTGATGTGGGACATAATGTCTGACACTGTTGATGTGGGACATAATGTCTGACACCGTTGATGTGGGACATAATGTCTAACACCGTTGATGTGGGACATAATGTCTGACACCGTTGACGTGGGACATAATGTCTGACACCGTTGATGTGGGACATAATGTCTAAAACCATTGATGTGGGACATAATGTCTGACACCGTTGACATGGGACATAATGTCTGACACCGTTGATGTGGGACATAATGTCTAACACCGTTGATGTGGGACATAATGTCTAAAACCATTGATATGGGACATAATGTCCAACACCGTTGACGTAGAACATAATGTCTGACACCGTTGATGTGGGACATAATGTCTGACACCGTTGATGTGGGACATAATGTCTGACACTGTTGATGTGGGACATAATGTCCAACACCGTTGACGTGGGACATAATGTCTAACACCGTTGACGTAGAACATAATGTCTGACACCGTTGATGTGGGACATAATGTCTGACACCGTTGATGTGGGACATAATGTCTGACACCGTTGATGTGGGACATAATGTCTGACACCGTTGACATGGGACATAATGTCTGACACTGTTGATGTGGGACATAATGCCTAACACCGTTGATGTGGGACATAATGTCTGACACCGTTGACATGGGACATAATGTCTGACACCGTTGATGTGGGACATAATGTCTAACACCGTTGATGTGGGACATCATGTCTAAAACCATTGATATGGGACATAATGTCCAACACCGTTGACGTGGGACATAATGTCTAACACCGTTGACGTAGAACATAATGTCTTGACACCGTTGATGTGGGACATAATGTCTGACACCGTTGATGTGGGACATAATGTCTGACACCGTTGATGTGGGACATAATGTCTGACACTGTTGATGTGGGACATAATGTCCAACACCGTTGACGTGGGACATAATGTCTAACACCGTTGACGTAGAACATAATGTCTGACACCGTTGATGTGGGACATAATGTCTGACACCGTTGATGTGGGACATAATGTCTGACACCGTTGACGTGGGACATAATGTCTGACACTGTTGATGTGGGACATAATGCCTAACACCGTTGATGTGGGACATAATGTCTGACACCGTTGATGTGGGACATAATGTCCAACACCGTTGACGTGGGACATAATGTCTAACACCGTTGACGTAGAACATAATGTCTGACACCGTTGATGTGGGACATAATGTCTGACACCGTTGATGTGGGACATAATGTCTGACACCGTTGACGTGGGACATAATGTCTAACACCGTTGATGTGGGACATCATGTCTAAAACCATTGATATGGGACATAATGTCCAACACCGTTGACGTGGGACATAATGTCTAACACCGTTGACGTAGAACATAATGTCTGACACCGTTGATGTGGGACATAATGTCTGACACCGTTGATGTGGGACATAATGTCTGACACTGTTGATGTGGGACATAATGTCCAACACCGTTGACGTGGGACATAAAGTCTAACACCGTTGACGTAGAACATAATGTCTGACACCGTTGATGTGGGACATAATGTCTGACACCGTTGATGTGGGACATAATGTCTGACACCGTTGACGTGGGACATAATGTCTGACACTGTTGATGTGGGACATAATGCCTAACACCGTTGATGTGGGACATAATGTCTGACACCGTTGACATGGGACATAATGTCTGACACCGTTGATGTGGGACATAATGTCTAACACCGTTGATGTGGGACATAATGTCTAAAACCATTGATATGGGACATAATGTCCAACACCGTTGACGTGGGACATAATGTCTAACACCGTTGACGTAGAACATAATGTCTGACACCGTTGATGTGGGACATAATGTCTGACACCGTTGATGTGGGACATAATGTCTGACACTGTTGATGTGGGACATAATGTCCAACACCGTTGACGTGGGACATAATGTCTAACACCGTTGACGTAGAACATAATGTCTGACACCGTTGATGTGGGACATAATGTCTGACACCGTTGATGTGGGACATAATGTCTGACACCGTTGACGTGGGACATAATGTCTGACACTGTTGATGTGGGACA
>NW_022261980.1:17383503-17441003 GCF_002021735.2 Oncorhynchus kisutch
CCCCCCCCAACTCACACCCTGACCATACTAAAAAACAACAGACTGCCCCCCCCAACTCACACCCTGACCATACTAAAACACACAGACTGCCCCCCCCCAACTCACACCCTGACCATACTAAAACAACAGACTGCCCCCCCAACTCACACCCTGACCATACTAAAACACACAGACTGCCCCCCCCACTCACACCCTGACCATACTAACACACAGACTGCCCCCCCCAACTCACACCCTGACCATACTAACACACCAGACTGCCCCCCCAACTCACACCCTGACCATACTAAAACACACAGACTGCCCCCCCCAACTCACACCCTGACCATACTAAAACACACAGACTGCCCCCCCCCAACTCACACCCTGACCATACTAAAACACACAGACTGCCCCCCCAACTCACACCCCTGACCATACTAAACACACAGACTGCCCCCCCAACTCACACCCTGACCATACTAAAACAACAGACTGCCCCCCCCAACTCACACCCCTGACCATACTAAATAAAACAAACAGACTGCCCCCCCCAACTCACACCCCTGACCATACTAAAACACACAGACTGCCCCCCCCCAACTCACACCCTGACCATACTAAAACACACAGACTGCCCCCCCCCAACTCACGCCCTGACCATACTAAAACACACAGACTGCCCCCCCCAACTCACACCCTGACCATACTAAAACAAACAGACTGCCCCCCCCAACTCACCCCTGACCATACTAAAACACACAGACTGCCCCCCCCAACTCACACCCTGACCATACTAAAACAACAGACTGCCCCCCCCCAACTCACACCCTGACCATACTAAACACAACAGACTGCCCCCCCCAACTCACACCCTGACCATACTAAAACACACAGACTGCCCCCCCCAACCCCCCACTCACACCCTGACCATACTAAAACAAACAGACTGCCCCCCCCCTCACGCCCTGACCATACTAAAACACCAGCTGACTGCCCCCCCCCAACTCACACCCTGACCATACTAAAACACACAGACTGCCCCCCCCAACTCACACCCTGACCATACTAAAACAAACAGACTGCCCCCCCCCAACTCACAACCCTGACCATACTAAAACAACACAGACTGCCCCCCCAACTCGCACCCTGACCATACTAAACAAACAGACTGCCCCCCCCCCAACTCACGCCCTGACCATACTAAAACAAACAGACTGCCCCCCCCCAACTCACGCCCTGACCATACTAAAACAACAGACTGCCCCCCCCAACTCACGCCCTGACCATACTAAACAAACAGACTGCCCCCCCCAACTCACTCACACCCTGACCATACTAAAACACACAGACTGCCCCCCCCCACTCACACCCTGACCATACTAAAACACACAGACTGCCCCCCCAACTCACACACCCTGACCATACTAAAACACAAGACTGCCCCCCCCAACTCACACCCTGACCATACTACTAACACACAGACTGCCCCCCCCAACTCACACCCTGACCATACTAAAACAACAGACTGCCCCCCCCAACTCACACCCTGACCATACTAAAACACACAGACTGCCCCCCCCCCCCACCCCCCCACTCACACCCTGACCATACTAAAACAAACAGAGACTGCCCCCCCAACTCACGCCCTGACCATACTAAAACAACAGACTGCCCCCCCCCAACTCACACCCTGACCATACTAAAACACACAGACTGCCCCCCCAAACTCACACCCTGACCATACTAAAACACACAGACTGCCCCCCCCAACTCACACCCTGACCATACTAAAACACACACAGACTGCCCCCCCCAACTCACACCCTGACCATACTAAAAACACACAGACTGCCCCCCCCCCAACTCACACCCTGACCATACTAAACAAACAGAGACTGCCCCCCCAACTCACACCCTGACCATACTAAAACCACAGACTGCCCCCCCCCCCACTCACCCCTGACCATACTAAAACAAACACTGCCCCCCCCAACACTCACACCCTGACCATACTAAAACACACAGACTGCCCCCCCCAACTCACACCCTGACCATACTAAAACAAACAGACTGCCCCCCCCAACTCACACCCTGACCATACTAAAACACACAGACTGCCCCCCCCCAACTCAACCCTGACCATACTAAAACAAACAGACTGCCCCCCCCAACTCACACCCTGACCATACTAAAACACACAGACTGCCCCCCCCCAACTCACACCCTGACCATACTAAAAAAACACGACTGCCCCCCCCAACTCACACCCCTGACCATACTAAAAACACAGACTGCCCCCCCCCAACTCACACCCTGACCATACTAAAAACAACAGACTGCCCCCCCCGCCCCCCCCAACTCACCCCTGACCATACTAAAACACACAGACTGCCCCCCCAACTCACACCCTGACCATACTAAACACCAACAGACTGCCCCCCCCAACTCACACCCTGACCATACTAAACACACAGACTGCCCCCCCAACTCACACCCTGACCATACTAAACACACAGACTGCCCCCCCCAACTCACACCCTGACCATACTAAACACACAGACTGCCCCCCCAACTCACACCCTGACCATACTAAAACACACAGACTGCCCCCCCCAACTCACACCCTGACCATACTAAAACACACAGACTGCCCCAGACTGCCCCCCCCAACTCACACCCTGACCATACTAAAACAACATAGACTGCCCCCCCCAACTCACACCCTGACCATACTAAAACAACATAGACTGCCCCCCCCAACTCACACCCTGACCATACTAAACAAACATAGACTGCCCCCCCCAACTCACACCCTGACCATACTAAAACACACAGACTGCCCCCCCCAACTCACACCCTGACCATACTAAAACACACAGACTGCCCCCCCCAACTCACACCCTGACCATACTAAAACACACAGACTGCCCCCCCCCAACTCACACCCTGACCATACTAAAACACACAGACTGCCCCCCCAACTCACACCCTGACCATACTAAAACAAACATAGACTGCCCCCCCCCAACTCACACCCTGACCATACTAAACACACAGACTGCCCCCCCCAACTCACACCCTGACCATACTAAAACACACAGACTGCCCCCCCCAACTCACACCCTGACCATACTAAAACAAACAGACTGCCCCCCCCCAACTCACACCCTGACCATACTAAAACACACAGACTGCCCCCCCCCAACTCACACCCTGACCATACTAAAACAACCAGACTGCCCCCCCCCAACTCACACCCTGACCATACTAAAACACACAGACTGCCCCCCCCCAACTCACACCCTGACCATACTAAAACACACAGACTGCCCCCCCAACTCACACCCTGACCATACTAAAACACACAGACTGCCCCCCCCAACTCACACCCTGACCATACTAAAACAAACAGACTGCCCCCCCCCAACTCACACCCTGACCATACTAAAACACACAGACTGCCCCCCCCAACTCACACCCTGACCATACTAAAACACACAGACTGCCCCCCCCAACTCACACCCTGACCATACTAAAACACACAGACTGCCCCCCCCAACTCACGCCCTGACCATACTAAAACAAACAGACTGCCCCCCCCAACTCACACCCTGACCATACTAAAACAAACAGACTGCCCCCCCCAACTCACGCCCTGACCATACTAAACAAACAGACTGCCCCCCCCAACTCACGCCCTGACCATACTAAAAACAAACAGACTGCCCCCCCCAACTCACGCCCTGACCATACTAAAACACACAGACTGCCCCCCCCACTCACACCCTGACCATACTAAAACACACAGACTGCCCCCCCCAACTCACACCCTGACCATACTAAAACACACAGACTGCCCCCCCCCAACTCACACCCCCTGACCATACTAAAACAACAGACTGCCCCCCCCAACTCACACCCTGACCATACTAAAACAACAGACTGCCCCCCCCCAACTCACACCCTGACCATACTAAAACAAACAGACTGCCCCCCCCCAACTCACACCCTGACCATACTAAAACAAACAGACTGCCCCCCCCAACTCACGCCCTGACCATACTAAAACAAACAGACTGCCCCCCCCAACTCACGCCCTGACCATACTAAAACAAACAGACTGCCCCCCCCAACTCACGCCCTGACCATACTAAAACACACAAGACTGCCCCCCCCAACTCACACCCTGACCATACTAAAACACACAGACTGCCCCCCCCAACTCACACCCTGACCATACTAAAACAAACAGACTGCCCCCCCCCAACTCACACCCTGACCATACTAAAACAAACAGACTGCCCCCCCCAACTCACACCCTGACCATACTAAAACAAACAGACTGCCCCCCCCCCAACTCACACCCTGACCATACTAAAACAAACAGACTGCCCCCCCCACTCACACCCTGACCATACTAAAACAAACAGACTGCCCCCCAACTCACACCCTGACCATACTAAAACAAACAGACTGGCCCCCCCCAACTCACACCCTGACCATACTAAAACACACAGACTGCCCCCCCCACTCACACCCTGACCATACTAAAACAAACATAGACTGCCCCCCCCCAACTCACACCCTGACCATACTAAAACAAACATAGACTGCCCCCCCCCACTCACACCCTGACCATACTAAAACAAACATAGACTGCCCCCCCCAACTCACACCCTGACCATACTAAAACACACAGACTGCCCCCCCCAACTCACACCTGACCATACTAAAACACACAGACTGCACCCCCCCAACGCACACCCTGACCATACTAAAACACACAGACTGGCCCCCCCCAACTCACACCCTGACCATACTAAAACAAACATAGACTGCCCCCCCCCAACTCACACCCTGACCATACTAAAAACACCACAGACGGCCCCCCCCAACTCACAACCCTGACCATACTAAAACACACAGACTGCCCCCCCCAACTCACACCCTGACCATACTAAAACAAACAGACTGCCCCCCCCCAACTCACACCCTGACCATACTAAAACACACAGACTGCCCCCCCAACTCACACCCTGACCATACTAAAACAACCAGACTGCCCCCCCCAACTCACACCCTGACCATACTAAAACACACAGACTGCCCCCCCCAACTCACACCCTGACCATACTAAAACACACAGACTGCCCCCCCCAACTCACACCCTGACCATACTAAACACACAGACTGCCCCCCCCAACTCACACCCTGACCATACTAAAACAAACAACTGCCCCCCCCCAACTCACACCCTGACCATACTAAAACACACAGACTGCCCCCCCCAACTCACACCCTGACCATACTAAAACACACAGACTGCCCCCCCCAACTCACACCCTGACCATACTAAAACACACAGACTGCCCCCCCCAACTCACGCCCTGACCATACTAAAACAAACAGACTGCCCCCCCAACTCACACCCTGACCATACTAAATACAAACAGACTGCCCCCCCCAACTCACGCCCTGACCATACTAAAACAAACAGACTGCCCCCCCCACTCACGCACCCTGACCATACTAACAACAAACAGACTGCCCCCCCCCAACTCACAGCCCTGACCATACTAAAACACACAGACTGCCCCCCCAACTCACACCCTGACCATACTAAACACACAGACTGCCCCCCCCAACTCACACCCTGACCATACTAAAACACAGACTGCCCCCCCCAACTCACCCCTGACAACTAAAAAACAACCTGCCCCCCCACTCACACCTGACCATACTAAAACAAAACCAGACCTGCCTCCCCCCCAACTCACACCCTGACCATACTAAAACAAACAGACTGCCCCCCCCAACTCACACCCTGACATACTAAACAAACAGACTGCCCCCCCAACTCACACCCTGACCATACTAAAACAAACAGGACTGCCCCCCAACTCACACCCTGACCATACTAAAACACACAGACTGCCCCCCCCAACTCACGCCCTGACCATACTAAACACACAGACTGCCCCCCCAACTCACACCTGACCATATAAAACACACAGACTGCCCCCCCAACTCACACCCCTGACCATACTAAAACACACAGACTGCCCCCCCCAACTCACACCCTGACCATACCTAAAACACACAGACTGCCCCCCCCAACTCACACCCTGACCATACTAAAACACACAGACTGCCCCCCCCAACTCACACCCTGACCATACTAAAACACACAGACTGCCCCCCAACTCACACCCTGACCATACTAACACAAACAGACTGCCCCCCCAACTCACACCCTGACCATACTAAACAAACAGACTGCCCCCCCAACTCACACCCTGACCATACTAACACAAACAGACTGCCCCCCAACTCACGCCCTGACCATACTAAACAAACAGACTGCCCCCAACTCACACCCCTGACCATACTAAAACACACGACTGCCCCCCCCCAACTCACACCCTGACCATACTAAAACAAACAGACTGCCGCCCCCCCAACTCACACCCTGACCATACTAACACAAACAGACTGCCCCCCAACTCACACCCTGACCATAACTAACACAAACAGACTGCCCCCCCAACTCACACCCTGACCATACTAAACACACAGACTGCCCCCCCAACTCACACCCTGACCATACTAAAACACACAGACTGCCCCCCCCAACTCACACCCTGACCATACTAAAACACACAGACTGCCCCCCCCAACTCACACCCTGACCATACTAAAACAAACAGAGACTGCCCCCCCAACTCACACCCTGACCATACTAAACACACAGACTGCCCCCCCCAACTCACACCCTGAACCATACTAAAACACACAGACTGCCCCCCCCCAACTCACACCCTGACCATACTAAAACAAACAGACTGCCCCCCCCAACTCACACCCTGACCATACTAAAACACACAGACTGCCCCCCAACTCACGCCCTGACCATACTAAACAAACAGACTGCCCCCCCCAACTCACACCCTGACATACTAAAACAAACAGACTGCCCCCCCCCACTCACACCCTGACCATACTAACACAAACAGACTGCCCCCCCCACTCACACCCTGACCATACTAAAACACACAGACTGCCCCCCAACTCACGCCCTGACCATACTAAAACAAACAGACTGCCCCCCCCAACTCACACCCTGACCATACTAAAACAAACAGACTGCCCCCCCCACTCACACCCTGACCATACTAACACAAACAGACTGCCCCCCCCCACTCACACCCTGACCATACTAAAACAAACAGACTGCCCCCCCAACTCACACCCTGACCATACTAAAACAAACAGACTGCCCCCCCAACTCACACCCTGACCATACTAAAACACACAGACTGCCCCCCCCAACTCACACCTGACCATACTAAAACAAACAGACTGCCCCCCCCAACTCACACCCTGACCATACTAAAACACACAGACTGCCCCCCCCAACTCACGCCCTGACCATACTAAAACAAACAGACTGCCCCCCCCCAACTCACACCCTGACCATACTAACACACACAGACTGCCCCCCCCAACTCACACCCTGACCATACTAAAACACACAGACTGCCCCCCCCAACTCACACCCTGACCATACTAAACACACAGACTGCCCCCCCCAACTCACGCCCTGACCATACTAAAACAAACAGACTGCCCCCCCCAACTCACACCCTGACCATACTAAACAAACAGACTGCCCCCCCCAACTCACACCCTGACCATACTAAAACACACAGACTGCCCCCCCCCAACTCACACCCTGACCATACTAAAACACACAGACTGCCCCCCCCCAACACTAAATAAAGACGAAACAGAGTAAATAAAGGTCAGAACGTGACTTTCTGTTAAAAATAATCTAAGAATTGGCAGAAGGCCGACATCAAAGACAATAACATATTTGGAAGAAATAAGCAACTAAATGGATTATTTTCAATTCACTGTCGTCTTTTATTACGTCACTATTTCATTTGAATTGATTTGAATCTGGATCTTTATTGAGTAAAGGGCCGTCAGTAAGCATTTCACTGTTATTAAATAATCATTTGATTTGATGTATTAAAAGACACAGCGATCATTAGAAGAATAGTCAGAAAATAGACCGTAACTAGAATGTTTTCAACTGAAGGGTTTCTCTCCTAGATCCAGGAATTTAGCACAATGATTTTTATCAGAATTGTACAATAGGAGAATAAAGTATTGATTGATTGATAGATACCTTCTTCTGGTTGTTACATCTTTCAGAGGCAGGGTAGCAGGCCCCACTGCCCCCCTCACAGGGGTACTCCCCCTCCTGGCAAACTGGGCACTCCTCCTCGTCGCGCCCCGTAGGGCAGTGCCAGTACCCGTCACAGCGCTGGCGTTCAGAGTAACAGCCCTGGTCCAATCCGCACGGGGTGTTCCCCAGGGAAACAGTAACCTTTCACCTACAGGATAGAATAGGAAACGTCCTCATAAAGTAATCTCTTGATCATCTGGTCAAGATCAACTCTGGGTATTAGTCTTCTGTCTGGTCTGGATAAACTCTGGGTACTAGTCTTCTGTCTGGTCTGGTTAAACTCTGGGTACTAGTCTTCTGTCTGGTCTGGTTAAACTCTGGGTACTAGTCTTCTGTCTGGTCTGGATAAACTCTGGGTACTAGTCTTCTGTCTGGTCTGGTTAAACTCTGGGTACTAGTCTTCTGTCTGGTCTGGATAAACTCTGGGTACTAGTCTTCTGTCTGTTCTGGATAAACTCTGGGTATTAGTCTTCTGTCTGGTCTGGATAAACTCTGGGTACTAGTCTTCTGTCTGGTCAGGATAAACTATGGGTACTAGTCTTCTGGTCTGGTCAGGATAAACTCTGGGTACTAGTCATAGTCTTCTGTCTGGTCAGGATCAACTCTGGGTACTAGTCTTAGTCTAGTCTAGTGTAGTCTAGTTTAGTGGTGTTAGGGTCAGGGTTAGCCTACCTGGTATGTAGAGTTGAATCCATGACCAGGGCTGAGTGGTGTTAGGGTCAGGGTTAAGGTCAGGGTCAGGGTTAGGGTTAAGGTCAGGGTTAAGGTCAGGGTCAGGGTTAGGGTCAGCCTACCTGGTATGTAGAGTTGAATCCATGACCAGGGCTGAGTGGTGTTAGGGTCATGGTTAAGGTCAGGGTTAGGGTCAGGGTTAAGGTCAGGGTTAGGGTCAGGGTTAGCCTACCTGGTATGTAGAGTTGAACCCATGCCCAGGGCTGAGTGGTGTTAGGGTCAGGGTTAAGGTCAGGGTTAGGGTCAGGGTTAGGGTTAAGGTCAGGGTCAGCCTACCTGGTATGTAGCGTTGAACCCATGCCCAGGGCTGAGTGGTGTTAGGGTCAGGGTTAAGGTCAGGGTTAAGGTCAGGGTTAGGGTCAGGGTCAGGGTTAGGGTCAGGGTCAGCCTACCTGGTATGTAGAGTTGAATCCATGACCAGGGCTGAGTGGTGTTAGGGTCAGGGTCAGGGTCAGGGTTAAGGTCAGGGTTAAGGTCAGGGTTAGGGTCAGGGTTAAGGTCAGGGTTAAGGTCAGGGTTAGGGTCAGGGGTTAGGGTCAGGGTTAAGGTCAGGGTTAGGGTCAGGGTTAAGGTCAGGGTTAGGGTCAGGGTTAGGGTCAGGGTTAAGGTCAGGGTTAGGGTCAGGGTTAGGGTCAGGGTTAAGGTCAGGGTTAGGGTCAGGGTTAGGGTTAAGGTCAAACAGACTGCCCCCCCCAACTCACACCCTGACCATACTAAAACAAACAGACTGCCCCCCCAACTCACGCCCTGACCATACTAAAACACACAGACTGCCCCCCCCAACTCACACCCTGACCATACTAAAACAAACAGACTGCCCCCCCCAACTCACACCCTGACCATACTAAAACACACAGACTGCCCCCCCCAACTCACACCCTGACCATACTAAAACACACAGACTGCCCCCCCCCAACTCACACCCTGACCATACTAAAACACACAGACTGCCCCCCCCCAACTCACACCCTGACCATACTAAAACACACAGACTGCCCCCCCCAACTCACACCCTGACCATACTAAATAAAGACGAAACATAGACTGCCCCCCCCAACTCACGCCCTGACCATACTAAAACAAACAGACTGCCCCCCCAACTCACGCCCTGACCATACTAAAACACACAGACTGCCCCCCCAACTCACACCCTGACCATACTAAAACACACAGACTGCCCCCCCCAACTCACGCCCTGACCATAGGGTTAGCCTACCTGGTATGTAGCGTTGAACCCATGCCCAGGGCTGAGTGGTTGGGCCAGGTACTGTAGACTCATCTGTCCTCTACTGGATTCTAACAGGGCTGGTCTCCTGTTGTTATGATGCGACAAGGCCTGCAGGAGGCGCTCTGCTCTCTGGACCAGCCCATCATAGACATGGAGGGAGTCCCCTGGCCCTAACCCCAGGTCCAGCTGCAACACGATGGGCTTAGGGTCCTAGGAGGAGGAATGAGTTAGATCCATCAAGTAGTCGACCGAGGGCAACCGTATTGATTAAAAAACGTGAAAATCTAAAATAAGTAATTTCAGTGATTTTCCATTGTGCCAGACCGTTTAACTAAACAAGCTGCTGTTTTGATGGAGCTTATAGATCAGTCAGCATGTGTTCAGCTGTGTAACTCTGCTATAGATCAGTCAGCATGTGTTCATCTCTAACCCTGCTATAGATCAGTCAGCATGTGTTCAGCTGTGTAACTCTGCTATAGATCAGTCAGCATGTGTTCATCTCTAACTCTGCTATAGATCAGTCAGCATGTGTTCATCTCTAACTCTGCTATAGATCAGTCAGCATGTGTTCATCTCTAACTCTGCTATAGATCAGTCAGCATGTGTTCATCTCTAACTCTGCTATAGATCAGTCAGCATGTGTTCATCTCTAACTCTGCTATAGATCAGTCAGCATATGTCCATCTCTAACTCTGCTATAGATCAGTCAGCATGTGTTCATCTCTAACTCTGCTATAGATCAGTCAGCATATGTCCATCTCTAACTCTGCTATAGATCAGTCAGCATGTGTCCATCTCTAACTCTGCTATAGATCAGTCAGCATGTGTCCATCTCTAACTCTGCTATAGATCAGTCAGCATGTGTCCATCTCTAACCCTGCTATAGATCAGTCAACCTAGTTAAAGGTGCAATAATCTGCCCTAGCAACCATCAGATAATGGGTTGTGTAAGATGTTGAACTCCTCCCTACCTGAGTGTCCAGTAGCCAGGAGCACCTCAGCACCCCCACAGCGCTTCGGTTGGGACGGAAGAAGTCTGGGGAGGCGAATGTTCCGTAGAAGTTCCCCAGGCGTTTCCCGCAGGCCGTGTCGGGGCACCCTGCCTCGTCCGAGCCGTCGGGGCAGTCCCGGGCTCCGTTGCAGCGCAGTGAGGGGGGCAGGCAGCGAGTGGACTGGAGGAGAAGAACACAACTTTATTGTTCCTTATTATTGTCTCTGGCAGGGAACGGAAATGTGTCTTTATACTCACAACCCAATCCCCCCCGAGACGTAGGAAGCAATGGGTCAACCCAATCCCCCCCGAGACGTAGGAAGCAATGGGTCAACCCAATCCCCCCCCGAGACGTAGGAAGCAATGGGTCAACCCAATCGCCCCCGAGACGTAGGAAGCAATGGGTCAACCCAATCCCCCCCTGAGACGTAGGAAGCAATGGGTCAACCCAATCCCCCCCGAGACGTAGGAAGCAATGGGTCGACCCAATCCCCCCCGAGACGTAGGAAGCAATGGGTCGACCCAATCCCCCCCGAGACGTAGGAAGCAATGGGTCGACCCAATCCCCCCCGAGATGTAGGGAGCAATGGGTCGACCCCCCCCCCCCCCCCGAGACGTAGGAAGAAAATGGGTCGGCCCAAAACCCCCCGAGGTGTAGGAAGCTATGGGTCGGCCCAATCACCCCCCCGAGACGTAGGAAGCTATGGGTCGGCCCAATCCCCCCCGAGACGTATGAAGAAAAGCATGTGTCCATCAATGGGTCAACCCAATCCCCCCCTGAGACGTAGGAAGCAATGGGTCGACGAACGGCCCAATCCCTCCCCCCAAGACGTAGGAAGCAATGGGTCGGCCAATCCCCCCCGAGACGTAGGAAGCAATGGGTCAACCCAATCCCCCCCGAGATGTTGGAAGCAATGGGTCAACCCAATCCCCCCCGAGACGTAGGAAGCCATGGGTCTGCCCAATCCCCCGAGACGTAGGAAGCAATGGGTCGACCCAATCCCCCCCCGAGACGTAGGAAGCAATGGGTCAACCCAATCCCCCCCGAGACGTTGGAAGCAATTGGTCAACCCAATCCCACCTGAGACGTAGGAAGCAATGGGTCGGCCCAGTGTAGAGCATTGTTCCTATCAGAGTTTCTACTCCCCTCTGGTTGCTGGCCCGCTTCCCTAACCTCTGGGTTACCTACCTGGGCCTGGGTACAGGGGGCGGTGCCGGGGGGGCAGAGGGAGGTGCGGGGAGGGGTCGGAGGGGGGGCACAGCTCCGTTCGTCGGTAGCGTCGCCGCACTCATCCAGGCCGTTACAGCGCCACGTCCGGGGAAGACATTTACCGTTACCACACAGGAACTCATCACTCTGACAGCTGGACTGGCCCAGGGGACCTGGAGGAACAGACATAATGACAGACACAGAGACGTTAACACGACAACAGACACATTACTACAAACTACAGACAGGAACTCATCACTCTGACAGAAGGACTGGCCCAGGGGACCTGGAGGAACAGACATAATGACAGACATTATCACAGACACACTATTGTAGACACATTATCACAGACGCATTATCACAGACACGTTATCACAGGCGCATTATCGCACACACGTTATCACAGTCGCATTATCACAGTCACATTATCACAGTCACATTATCACAGACACATTATCACAGGCACATTATCGTAGACACATTATCGGCATAACTACAGTGGCATAACTACAGACACATCGACAACACTGATATAACTACAGACACATCGACAACACTGACATAACTACAGACACATCAACAACACTGATATAACTACAGACACATCAACAACACTGATATAACTACAGACGCATCAACAGCACGGACATAACTACAGACAGCCAAATATAATGGGAAGAAATAAGACACTAAACCACAACATGTGCAGACAGACTGGCAACACCTTAGACATGAAGGCAAAAGCAAAACATCACTAAACCACAAGAACATCAAGTGGCATCATCATCATCATCACCCCATTAAACTATTTGAAGAGGAACAGATTGTCAAAGCCCTAAACCCTAGAGTGAAGAAAGCTCTTTGGAAGTAAACAGTTTGTCATCAGCCCTAAACCCTAGAGTGAAGAAAGCTCTTTGGAAGTAAACAGTTTGTCATCAGCCCTAAACCCTAGAGTGAAGAAAGCTCTTTGGAAGCAAAACTGCCTTCCCATGTCAGAGCTAGAGTACACATCAACTAATACGACCAAATATGGAATGTGTCTTTTTGGAAACATATTCCACTGTCACCAAGGCTGAACATAAAACATTCCACTGTCACCAAGGCTGAACATAAAACATTCCACTGTCACCAAGGCTGAACATAAAACATTCCACTGTCACCAAGGCTGAACATAAAATAGGAGAAAGTGAAAGGCTGTGAAACTTCAGACAAACCATCCAACAACAAACTACCCAACAACAAACATCCCAACAACAAACTACCCAACAACAAACCACACAACAACAAACCTCCCAACAACAAACCTCCCAACAACAAACTACCCAACAACAAACCACACAACAACAAACCTCCCAACAACAAACCAACCAACAACAAACCTCCCAACAACAAACTACCCAACAACAAACCTCCCAACAACAAACCTCCCAACAACAAACCACCCAACAACAAACCACCCAACAACAAACCTCCCAACAACAAACCACCCAACAACAAACCACCCAACAACAAACCACCCAACAACAAACCACACAACAACAAACCACCCAACAACAAACCACCCAACAACAAATCACACAACAACAAACCACACAACAACAAACCTCCCAACAACAAACGACCCAACAACAAACCTCTCAACAACAAACCACCCCAAAACAAACGACCCAACAACAAACCTCCCAACAACAAACCTCCCAACAACAAATTACCCCAAAACAAATGACCCAACAACAAACCACCCAACAAACTACCCAATGACAAACCACCCACCAAACTACCCCAACAACAAACTACCCAATAAACCACCCAACAAACCACCCACCAAACTACCCCAACAACAAACCTCCCAACAACAAACCTCCCAACAACAAACTACCCAACAACAAACCACCCAACAACAAACCACCCATCAAACTAACCTAACAACAAACTACCCAAAAACAAACTACCCAATAAAAAACCACCCACCAAACTACCCCAACAACAAACTAGCCAACAAACTACCCAACAACAAACCACCCACCAAACTACCCCAACAACAAACTACCCAACAACAAATTACCCAGATTAATCTGTGGTGTTTTTGGAGACAGGGCGACGCTCATCAATGTCTTCTGCCAATACAGATCAATGGCAGACAGCTTTACTAACGTACTCAATACCTGCTTATTGATCTGTGACACGTCGTCCTGGGGTGAAATAGGACAAGATGTGCTTATTGATCTGTGACACGTCGTCCTGGGGTGAAATAGGACAAGCTGTGCTTAGTGCACCTCTCCTTTCATCCCACACAGTATTGATTGTGGGTCCCACACTGTAAAAAGCAAACTGGCTGTGTTTTTCTCTCACAGCTGTTATCAGTGACTCCATCGATGCAGATGGTAGTTAGATAGAGAAGGTGAACACCCAGTCTGCTCTCAACCAACACAGTGCATTCCATTGTCTGGCCTACCAGTATCAGACTGTTCCTCCCTCATCTCCCTCCCTTTCCCTCTCCTCCTCTCCCTCATCCCTCCTTCTCTCCCTCCCTCCCTCCCTCTCCTCTCCCACATCCCTCCTTCCCTCTCCTCCTCTCCCTCCTCCTAATATCCCCCTCCTCCTCTCCCTCCTTCTCCTCCTCTCTCTCTCCTACTCTCCTCCTTTCCTTCCCTCTCCTCCTCTCCCTCCCTCCTCTCCTCTCCCTTCCCTTCCCTTCCCTTCCCTTCCCTTCCCTTCCCTTCCCTTCCCTTCCCTTCCCTTCCCTTCCCTTCCCTCCCTCTCCACCTCCTCCCCTCCCCTCCCTCTCCTCCTCTCCTCTCCCTTCCCACCCTCTCCTCCTCTCCCTTCCCTCCTCCTCCTCTCCTCTCCTCTCCCTTCACTCCCTCCCTTCCCTTCCCTTCCCTTCCCTTCCCTTCCCTTCCCTTCCCTTCCCTTCCCTTCCCTTCCCTTCCCTTCCCTCCCTCCCTCCCTCCCTCCCTCCCTCCCTCCCTCCCTCTCCTCCTCCTCTCCCCCCTCGCTTGTATTTATCCAGGAAGTGTCTCTCACCTCTGATATAAGACAGTCTGAACCCCTGAGCCAGTCCTGAGCTGTTGGCCTGTGAGTGGAAGTAGAGCCAGACTCTTCCCCTGGAGGAGATGAAGGGAGGTGGGAGGAGGGAGCCACACACCCGGTACTCCTCTCTCCAGGTGGGGCCTAGGAGCAGCCAGTCCCCCTGACACTGACCTGACTCCTCCAGGTCAAAGTTAGGGAAGCTGGGGGGGGGGGACACACAGGGAGACAGACGAGGGACATGGGTTAGACAAAGGGTTGGGGAACCATGGTCAAGGTAGTGTCTACGTTGATCCTTCACTCCAGACACACGCTAGATGATCTGATCAGAGCAGCGAGGAAAGAGGGACGTGTTCAACAGGAAGTGTAGTTGCAGGAGGAGGAAACATGGTCAAGGTAGTGTCTACGTTGATACTTCACTCCAGACACACGCTAGATGATCTGATCGGAGCAGCGAGGAAAGAGGGACGTGTTTAAGGAGTCAACAGGAAGTGTAGTTGCAGGAGGAGGAACAGGAAGCACTGACAAAAGCATTACATCATCCCTGATGGCTCAGCTACTCCGGCGAGTGCATTAATTTAATTAATTAATGAACGTGTGTGTGTGTGTGTGTGTGTTATGACCCAGAAATATGCTGAGATCATTACTAAGTGGGAGAGAGAAGCAGAAGAGTTGGGTGGCAGGATTCCAACAGATCAATATGTCCTCTCCTATTGGACGAGATGACCGGGCCACCACCCAAATGTCTCCCCATTAGAAGCACTTCATCTGACCAGGGCCCCTGGGGAATCGGATGCCTTCACAGCCTTATACTGACATTATAGACGCTGCTGTCCCAATGAGACTCATCTACTACTCATCTACTACCCAACTACTATCCATCTACTACCCATCTACTACCCACAGAGATGGGCTGTGGGTTGTATTTCCTGTTCTAGACCCATAGAGATGGGCTGTGGGTTGTATTTCCTGGTCTAGACCCATCGAGATGGGCTGTGGGTTGTATTTACTGGTCTAGACCCATAGAGATGGGCTGTGGGTTGTATTTCCTGGTCTAGACCCATCGAGATGGGCTGTGGGTTGTATTTCCTGGTCTAGACCCATAGACATGGGCTGTGGTCTGACTGGTCTAGACCCAGAGAGATGTGCTGTGGGTTGTATTTCCTGGTCTAGACCCATAGAGATGGGCTGTGGGTTGTATTTCCTGGTCTAGACCCATAGAGATGGGCTGTGGGTTGTATTTCCTGGTCTAGACCCATAGAGATGGGCTGTGGGTTGTATTTCCTGGTCTAGACCCATAGAGATGGGCTGTGGGTTATATTTCCTGGTCTAGACCCATAGAGATGGGCTGTGGGTTGTATTTCCTGGTCTAGACCCATAGAGATGGGCTGTGGTCTGACTGGTCTAGACCCAGAGAGATGTGCTGTGGGTTGTATTTCCTGGTCTAGACCCATAGAGATGGGCTGTGGGTTGTATTTCCTGGTCTAGACCCATAGAGATGGGCTGTGGGTTGTATTTCCTGGTCTAGACCCATAGAGATGGGCTGTGGGTTGTATTTCCTGGTCTAGACCCATAGAGATGGGCTGTGGGTTGTATTTCCTGGTCTAGACCCATAGAGATGGGCTGTGGGTTGTATTTCCTGGTCTAGACCCATAGAGATGGGCTGTGGTCTGACTGGTCTAGACCCTAGGGATGGGCTGTGGGTTATATTTCCTGGTCTAGACCCATAGAGATGGGCTGTGGTCTGACTGGTCTAGACCCAGATAGATGTGCTGTGGGTTGTATTTCCTGGTCTAGACCCATAGAGATGGGCTGTGGGTTGTATTTCCTGGTCTAGACCCATAGAGATGGGCTGTGGGTTGTATTTCCTGGTCTAGACCCATCGAGATGGGCTGTGGGTTGTGTTCCTGGTCTAGACCCATAGAGATGGGCTGTGGGTTGTATTTCCTGGTCTAGACCCATAGAGATGGGCTGTGGGTTGTATTTCCTGGACTAGACTCATATCAGACTGTATTACTGATGAGATCTGGCTGTGTGGTTCTATCAGACTGTATTACTGATGAGGCTCTTAGCTGCTCTTTAGCACATCTCAACACATTGTAGCACAACATATCTTATCTACAGTTGAAGTCAGAAGTTTACATACACCTTAGCCTAATACATTTAAACTCAGTTTTTCACAATTCCTGACTTTTAATCCGATTAAAAATTCCCTGTCTTAGGTCAGTTAGGATCACCACTTTATTTTAAGAATGCGAAATGTCAGAATAATAGTAGAGAGAATGATTTATTTCAACTTAAATTCTTTCATCATATTCCCAGTGAGTCAGAAGTTTACATACACTCAATTAGTATTAGTATTTGGTAGCATTGCCTTTAAATTGTTTAATTAACTTGGGTCAAACGTTTCAGGTAGCCTTCCACAAGTTTCCCACAATAAGTTGGGTGAATTTTGGCCCATTCCTCCTGACAGAGCTGGTGTAACTGAGTCAGATTTGTCGGCCTCCTTGCTTACACACGCTTTTTCAGTTCTGACTGATGTCTTGAGATGTTGCTTCAATATATCCACATCATTTTCCAACCTCATGATGCCATTTATTTTGTGAAGTGCACCAGTCCCTCCTGCAGCAAAGCACCCCCACAACATGATGCTGCCACCCCCGTGCTTCACGGTTGGGATGGTGTTCTTCGGCTTGCAGGCCTCCCACTTTTTCCTCCAAACATAACGATGGTCATTATGGCCAAACAGTTATATTTTTGTTTCATCAGACTGGAGGACATTTCTCCAAAAAGTACGATCTTTGTCCCCATGTGCAGTTGCAAACCGTAGTCTGGCTTTTTTATGGCGGTTTTGGAGCAGTGGCTTCTTCCTTGCTGAGTGGCCTTTCAGGTTATGTCAATATAGGACTCATTTTACTGTGGGTATAGATACTTTTGTACCTGTTTCCTCCAGCATCTTCACAAGGTCCTTTGCTGTTGTTCTGGGATTGATTTGCACGTTTCACACCAAAGTACGTTCATCTCTAGGAGACAGAACGCGTCTCCTTCCTGAGCGGTATGACGGCTGCGTGGTCCCATGGTGTTTATACTTGCGTACTATTGTTTGTACAGATGAACGTGGTACCTTCAGGCATTTGGAAATTGTTCCCAAGGATGAACCAGACTTGTGGAGGTCTACAATTTTTCATCTGAGGTCTTGGCTGATTTCTTTGGATTTTCCCATGATGTCAAGCAAAGAGGCACTGAGTTTGAAGGTAGGCCTTGAAATACATCCACAGGTACACTTCCAAATGACGCAAATTATGTCAATTAGCCTATCAGAAGCTTCTAAAGCCATCATATCATTTTCTGGAACTTTCCAAGCTGTTTAAAGGCACAGTCAACTTAGAGTATGTAAACTTCTGACCCACTGGAATTGTGATACAGTGAATTATAAGTGAAATAATCTGTCTGTAAACAATTGTTGGAAAAATGAGTTGTGTCATGTACAAAGTAGATGTCCTAACCGACTTGCCAAAACTATAGTTTTGTGGAGTGGTTGAAAAACGAGTTTTAATGACCAACAAAAGTGTATGCAAACTACCGACTCAAAAGTTGGTCCCAAATGGCACCCTATTCCGTATAGGCACCCTATTCTCTATAGGCCCTGGTCAAAAGTAGTGCACTACAGAGGGAACCATTTGCCTCTATGTGATCTGATAAACAGCTGCTGCAGCCTGCAGGACACGGTGGAGAGGACACTTGAGTCAACACTACCCAGGTTGCTGCTCTATCTGTCACTCTGTGTGTGTGTGTGTGTGTGTGTGTGTGTGTGTGTGTGTGTGTGTGTGTGTGTGTGTGTGTGTGTGTGTGTGGCAGCTGTCCTCCCTGTGGTAACATATCATGTCTTGGAGAGTAGAGGAGAGTGATTAGTACATTATATGAAACCATCCCTCCATCTGGTGTTCTCTCTCTGTCTCTCTCTCTGTCTCTCTCTCTGTCTCTCTCTCTGTCTCTGTCTCTCTCTCTCTGTCTCTCTCTCTCTCTCTCTGTCTCTCTCTCTCTCTCTGTCTCTCTCTCTCTCTCTCTCTCTCTCTGTCTCTCTCTCTCTGTCTCTCTTTCTATCTGTTTCTCTCTCTCTGTCTCTCTCTCTCTGTCTCTCTCTCAGTCCTCACAGACACAATCCACAGAAACCTCTATGTTGTTACCTGATGGTGATAACCTCTCTCCTGTCCCCTCTATGTTACCTGATGGTGATAACCTCTCTCCTGTCCCCCTCTATGTTACCTGATGGTGATAACCTCTCTCCTGTCCCCTCTATGTTACCTGATGGTGATAACCTCTCTCCTGTCCCCTCTGTTACCTGATGGTGATAACCTCTCTCCTGTCCCCTCTATGTTACCTGATGGTGATAACCTCTCTCCTGTCCCCTCTGTTACCTGATGGTGATAACCTCTCTCCTGTCCCCTCTATGTTACCTGATGGTGATAACCTCTCTCCTGTCCCCTCTATGTTACCTGATGGTGATAACCTCTCTCCTGTCCCCTCTATGTTACCTGATGGTGATAACCTCTCCCCTGTCCCCTCTATGTTACCTGATGGTGATAACCTCTCTCCTGTCCCCTCTATGTTATTACCTGATGGGGATAACCTCTCTCCTGTCCCTCTATGTTACCTGATGGTGATAACCTCTCTCCTGTCCCTCTATGTTACCTGATGGTGATAACCTCTCTCCTGTCCCTCTATGTTACCTGATGGTGATAACCTCTCTCCTGTCCCCTCTATGTTACCTGATGGTGATAACCTCTCTCCTGTCTCCTCTATGTTACCTGATGGTGATAACCTCTCCCCTGTCCCCCTCTATGTTCCAGGAACAGTTCATTCCGGGGGGGTAGTTGAGGGGCCAGGAGGGGCTGTAGATTACACCTCTTCTCTCTGTATGAAGCTCAACCTTCCCACTGCATGACGCTAAGGAGGGGGAGAGGGAGAGGGAGAGGGAGAGGGAGAGAGAGAGAGAGAGAGAGAGAGAGAGAGAGAGAGAGAGAGAGGGGGAGGGAGGGGGAGGGGGAGGGAGGGAGAGACAGAGAGAGGGAGAGGGGGAGGGAGAGACAGAGAGTGGGAGGGAGGGAGAGAGAGAGAGAGAGAGAGAGAGAGAGAGAGAGAGAGAGAGAGAGAGAGAGAGAGAGAGAGGGAGGGAGGGAGGGGGAGGGAGGGAGAGACAGAGAGAGGGAGAGGGGGAGGGAGGGAGGGAGAGAGAGAGAGAGAGAGAGAGAGAGAGAGAGAGAGAGAGAGAGAGAGAGAGAGAGAGAGAGAGAGAGAGAGAGAGAGAGAGGGGGAGGGAGAGGGGGAGGGAGAGACAGAGAGTGGGAGGGAGGGAGAGGGGGAGAGGGAGAGGGAGAGAGAGAGAGAGAGAGAGGGGAGGGAGAGACAGAGAGTGGGAGGGAGGGAGAGGAGGGAGAGGGAGAGGGAGGGGGAGAGGGAGAGCGAGGGGGAGAGAGAGAGGGAGAGGGGAGGGGGAGGGGGAGAGGGAGAGCGAGGGGGAGAGGGAGGGGGAGAGGGAGAGAGAGAGGGAGAGGGAGGGAGAGGGGAGAGGGAGAGGGAGGGGGAGAGGGAGGGGGAGAGGGAGAGACAGACATGTATTAACAGAGTTATATATTATATATAGTGGGTAACAACATCCTGTTTCTGGTGACACAGTGGGTAACAACATCCTGTTTCTGGTGACACAGTGGGTAACAACATCCTGTTTCTAATGTATTCTGGTGACACAGTGGGTAACAACATCCTGTTTCCGGTGACACAGTGGGTAACAACATCCTGTTTCTGGTGACACAGTGGGTAACAACATCCTGTTTCTGGTGACACAGTGGGTAACAACATCCTGTTTCTAATGTATTCTGGTGACACAGTGGGTAACAACATCCTGTTTCTGGTGACACAGTGGGTAACCACATCTTGTTTCTGGTGTCACAGTGGGTAACAACATCCTGTTTCTAATGTATTCTGGTGACACAAGAGAAATACAGATATGTGTCTGGTGTCTGGGTGTCTGGTGTCAGGGTGTCTGTGTGTCTGGGTGTCAGAATGTCTGGTGTCTGTGTGTCTGGGTGTCTGGTGTCAGGGTGTCTGTGTGTCTGGTGTCTGGGTGTCAGAATGTCTGGGTGTCAGAATGTCTGGGTGTCAGAATGTCTGGTGTCTGTGTGTCAGAATGTCTGTGTGTCTGGTGTCTGGTGTCAGGGAATCTGGTGTCTGGGTGTCTGGTAGTCTGGTGTCTGGTTGTCTGGTGTCTGGTGTCAGGGTGTCTGGTGTCTGTGTGTTTGTGTGTCTGGTGTCAGGGTGTCTGGTGTCTGTGTGTTTGTCTGTCTGGTGTCTGTGTGTTTGTGTGTCTGGTAGGGTGATATGGGATCTAAAGAAGTTACTTATTGTCTGACACCTTGGTTCAGTCTCATTCTGTCTCAAACACACCTTGGTTCAGTCTCATTCTGTCTCAAACACACCTTGGTTCAGTCTCATTCTGTCTCAAACACACCTTGGTTCAGTCTCATTCTGTCTCAAACACACCTTGGTTCAGTCTCATTCTGTCTCAAACACACCTTGGTTCAGTCTCATTCTGTCTCAACACACCTTGGTTCAGTCTCATTCTGTGGTGGTATTGAACATGTTGTGGATATGTGGTGGTATTGAACATGTTGTGTTGTAGATATGTGGTGGTATTGAACATGTTGTAGATATGTGGTGGTATTGAACATGTTGTAGATATGTGGTGGTATTGAACATGTTGTAGATATGTGGTGGTATTGAACATGTTGTAGATATGTGGTGGTATTGAACATGTTGTAGATATGTGGTGGTATTGAACATGTTGTGTTGTAGATATGTGGTGGTATTGAACATGTTGTGTTGTAGATATGTGGTGGTATTGAACATGTTGTAGATATGTGGTGGTATTGAACATGTTGTAGATATGTGGTGGTATTGAACATGTTGTAGATATGTGGTGGTATTGAACATGTTGTAGATATGTGGTGGTATTGAACATGTTGTAGATATGTGGTGGTATTGAACATGTTGTAGATATGTGGTGGTATTGAACATGTTGTAGATATGTGGTGGTATTGAACATGTTGTAGATATGTGGTGGTATTGAACATGTTGTAGATATGTGGTGGTATTGAACATGTTGTAGATATGTGGTGGTATTGAACATGTTGTAGATATGTGGTGGTATTGAACATGTTGTAGATATGTGGTGGTATTGAACATGTTGTGTTGTAGATATGTGGTGGTATTGAACATGTTGTGTTGTAGATATGTGGTGGTATTGAACATGTTGTGTAGCTGTGTAGCTGAATGTGTAGAAGAATAGCTGCTGCCTTGGCAGGAACTAATGGGGATCCATAATAAACCCCAGGAAGAGTAACAAGAACTAATGGTGTGGCAGGGTAGCCTAGTGGTTAGAGCGTTGGACTAGTAACCGGAAGGTTGCAAGTTCAAACCCCCGAGCTGACAAATCTGTCGTTCTGCCCCTGAACAGGCAGTTAACCCACTGTTCCCAGGCCGTCATTGAAAATAAGATTTTGTTCTTAACTGACTTGCCTGGTTAAATAAAGGTAAAATAAATAAAAAAATGGAGATCCATAATAAACCCCAGGAAGAGTAGCTGCTGCCTTGACAGGAACTAATGGGGACCCATAATAAACCCCAGGAAGAGTAGCTGCTGCCTTGACAGGAACTAATGGGGATCCATAATAAACCCCAGGAAGAGTAGCTGCTGCCTTGGCAGGAACTAATGGGGATCCATAATAAACCCCAGGAAGAGTAGCTGCTGGCTTGGCAGGAACTAAAGGGGATCCATAATAAACCCCAGGAAGAGTAGCTGCTGCCTTGGCAACAGGTACTAATGGGGATCCATAATAAACCCCAGGAAGAGTAGCTGCTGCCTTGGCAGGAACTAATGGGAATCCATAATAAACCCCAGGAAGAGTAGCTGCTGCCTTGGCAGGAACTAATGGGGATCCATAATAAACCCCAGGAAGAGTAGCTGCTGCCTTGGCAGGAACTAATGGGGATCCATAATAAACCCCAGGAAGAGTAGCTGCTGGCTTGGCAGGAACTAAAGGGGATCCATAATAAACCCCAGGAAGAGTAGCTGCTGCCTTGGCAACAGGTACTAATGGGGCGGCAGGTTAGCCTAGTGGTTAGAGCGTTGGACAAGTAACCGGAAGGTTGCAAGTTCAAACCCCCGAGCTGACAAATCTGTCGTTCTGCCACTGAACAGGCAGTTAACCCACTGTTCCTAGGCCGCCATTGAAAATAAGATTTTGTTCTTAACTGACTTGCCTGGTTAAATAAAGGTAAAATAAATAAAAAATGGAGATCCATAATAAACCCCAGGAAGAGTAGCTGCTGCCTTGACAGGAACTAATGGGTACCCATAATAACCCCCAGGAAGAGTTGCTTCAAACCATGAGAAACCAGATTCTCTGGTCTGATGAAACCAAGATTAAATTTTCTGGCCTGAATGCCTAGCTTCACGTCTGGAGGAAACCTGGCACCATCCCTACGGTGAAGCATGGTGGTGGCAGCATCATGCTGTGGGGATGTTTTTCAACAGCAGGGACAGGGAGACTAGTCAGGATCGAGGGAAAGATGAACGGAGCAAAGTACAGAGAGATTCTTGATGAAAACCTGCTCCAAAGCGCTCAGGACCTCAAACTGGGGGCGAAGGTTCACCTTCCAACAGGACCTCCGACTGGGGGCGAAGGTTCACCTTCCAACAGGACCTCCGACTGGGGCGAAGGTTCACCTTCCAACAGGACAACGACACTAAGCACATAGCCAAGATAAAACAGGAGTGGCTTCGGGACAAGTCTCTGAATGTCCTTAACTGGCCCAGCCAGAATGTTTGATTGGACTTGAATCCGATCAAACATCTCTGGAGAAAATACCTCTGCAGCAAAGACTGGGATAAACTCCCCAAATACAGGTGTGTCAAGCTTGTAGCGTCATACCCAATAAGAAGACTGGGAGAAACTCCCCAAATACAGGTGTGTCAAGCTTGTAGCGTCATACCCAATAAGAAGACTGGGAGAAACTCCCCAAATACAGGTGTGTCAAGCTTGTAGCGTCATACCCAATAAGAAGACTGGGAGAAACTCCCCAAATACAGGTGTGTCAAGCTTGTAGCGTCATACCCAATAAGAAGACTGGGAGAAACTCCCCAAATACAGGTGTGCCAAGCTTGTAGCGTCATACCCAATAAGAAGACTGGGAGAAACTCCCCAAATACAGGTGTGTCAAGCTTGTAGCGTCATACCCAATAAGAAGACTGGGAGAAACTCCCCAAATACAGGTGTGCCAAGCTTGTAGCGTCATACCCAATAAGAAGACTGGGAGAAACTCCCCAAATACAGGTGTGCCAAGCTTGTAGCGTCATACCCAAGAAGAAGACTGGGAGAAACTCCCCAAATACAGGTGTGCCAAGCTTGTAGCGTCATACCCAATAAGAAGACTGGGAGAAACTCCCCAAATACAGGTGTGCCAAGCTTGTAGCGTCATACCCAAGAAGAAGACTGGGAGAAACTCCCCAAATACAGGTGTGCCAAGCTTGTAGCGTCATACCCAAGAAGAAGACTGGGAGAAACTCCCCAAATACAGGTGTGTCAAGCTTGTAGCGTCATACCCAATAAGAAGACTGGGAGAAACTCCCCAAATACAGGTGTGCCAAGCTTGTAGCGTCATACCCAAGAAGAAGACTGGGAGAAACTCCCCAAATACAGGTGTGCCAAGCTTGTAGCGTCATACCCAATAAGAAGACTGGGAGAAACTCCCCAAATACAGGTGTGCCAAGCTTGTAGCGTCATACCCAATAAGAAGACTGGGAGAAACTCCCCAAATACAGGTGTGCCAAGCTTGTAGCGTCATACCCAATAAGAAGACTGGGAGAAACTCCCCAAATACAGGTGTGCCAAGCTTGTAGCGTCATACCCAATAAGAAGACTGGGAGAAACTCCCCAAATACAGGTGTGTCAAGCTTGTAGCGTCATACCCAATAAGAAGACTGGGAGAAACTCCCCAAATACAGGTGTGCCAAGCTTGTAGCGTCATACCCAATAAGAAGACTGGGAGAAACTCCCCAAATACAGGTGTGCCAAGCTTGTAGCATCATACCCAATAAGAAGACTGGGAGAAACTCCCCAAATACAGGTGTGCCAAGCTTGTAGCGTCATACCCAATAAGAAGACTGGGAGAAACTCCCCAAATACAGGTGTGCCAAGCTTGTAGCGTCATACCCAATAAGAAGACTGGGAGAAACTCCCCAAATACAGGTGTGCCAAGCTTGTAGCGTCATACCCAAGAAGAAGACTGGGAGAAACTCCCCAAATACAGATGTGCCAAGCTTGTAGCGTCATACCCAAGAAGAAGACTGGGAGAAACTCCCCAAATACTGGTGTGCCAAGCTTGTAGCATCATACCCAAGAAGACTGGGAGAAACTCCCCAAATACAGGTGTGCCAAGCTTGTAGCGTCATACCCAAGAAGAAGACTGGGAGAAACTCCCCAAATACAGGTGTGTCAAGCTTGTAGCGTCATACCCAATAAGAAGACTGGGAGAAACTCCCCAAATACAGGTGTGTCAAGCTTGTAGCGTCATACCCAAGAAGATTGGAGTCTGTAATCACTGCTAAAGGTGCTTCAACAAAGTACTGAGTAAAGGGTCTGAATATTTATGTAAATGTGATATTTCATTTTATTTAAGTATTATTATTAGCAAGAATTTATAAAAACCTGTTTTTGCTTTGTCATTATGGGGTATTGTGTGTAAAGTAATGAAAATAAAAACTATTTCATGAATTTTAGAATTAGTCTGTAATGTAACAAACTGTGGGAAACGTGGGGTCTGAATACTTTCTGAAGGCTCTGTGTTTGTATGAAGAGCCTCTTATCAGGACCTGGACTGCGTTCCCCACAAGCCCCTGCTTCAAAGACATGGAAAGGAAGAGAGGAAGGGCCCAGTGACCTCACACCACCTTAGCTTTAATACACTCTTCCACCTCTCTCTCTCTCCCTCTCTCTGTCTCTCTCTCTCTCTCTTCCTCCAAGTTCTCTCACACACTCCCTTTCTCTCCCCTAGCTCTCTCTCACTTCCTCCCTCTCTCTGATCCTCTCCCTCTCTCTTCCCCTCCCTCTCTCTTCCTCTCCCTCTCTTCCTCTCCCTTTCTCTCTAGCCAAGCTCTCTCACACTTCCTCCCTCTCTCTCTCTTTCTCTGAATTCTCTATTTTCATGTTTTCAATCTGCAGAGCACCAGGTGCTGAAAATATCCATCTCATTAATTGTCTCTCACCCTGGAGGAGAAAGGGCCTCGAACACACACACACACACACACACACACACACACACACACACACACACACACACACACACACACACACACACACACACACACACACACACACATACACACAGTGCAGATCAGTCTCACACACACACACACACACACACTCACATACACAGCGCAGATCAGTCTCTCACACACACACACACACACACACACACACAACGCAGATCAGTCTCTCACACACACACACAACGCAGATCAGTCTCTCACACACACACACAGAGCGCAGCTTCAAAGTACATATTGGTCAGAATCAATGAACCATAAGACTGATCTGAACTGAGACACATGGTGATGTAGTAAACACTACAGGACTAGAGACACATGGTGATGTAGTAAACACTACAGGACACATGGTGATGTAGTAAACACTACAGGACTAGAGACACATGGTGATGTAGTAAACACTACAGGACACATGGTGATGTAGTAAACACTACAGAGACACATGGTGATGTAGTAAACACTACAGGACACATGGTGATGTAGTAAACACTACAGAGACACATGGTGATGTAGTAAACACTACAGGACTAGAGACACATGGTGATGTAGTAAACACTACAGGACACATGGTGATGTAGTAAACACTACAGGACACATGGTGATGTGGTAAACACTACAGAGACACATGGTGATGTAGTAAACACTACAGGACTAGAGACACATGGTGATGTAGTAAACACTACAGGACACATGGTGATGTAGTAAACACTACAGAGACACATGGTGATGTGGTAAACACTACAGGACTAGAGACACATGGTGACGTAGTAAACACTACAGGACACATGGTGATGTAGTAAACACTACAGAGACACATGGTGATGTAGTAAACACTACAGAGACACATGGTGATGTAGTAAACACTACAGAGACACATGGTGATGTAGTAAACACTACAGAGACACATGGTGATGTAGTAAACACTACAGGACTAGAGACACATGGTGATGTAGTAAACACTACAGAGACACATGGTGATGTAGTAAACACTACAGAGACACATGGTGATGTAGTAAACACTACAGAGACACATGGTGATGTAGTAAACACTACAGAGACACATGGTGATGTAGTAAACACTACAGGACACATGGTGATGTAGTAAACACTACAGAGACACATGGTGATGTAGTAAACACTACAGAGACACATGGTGATGTAGTAAACACTACAGGACTAGAGACACATGGTGATGTAGTAAACACTACAGGACACATGGTGATGTAGTAAACACTACAGGACTAGAGACACATGGTGATGTAGTAAACAATACAGAGACACATGGTGATGTGGTAAACACTACAGAGACACATGGTGATGTATTAAACACTACAGGACACATGGTGATGTAGTAAACACTACAGAGACACATGGTGATGTAGTAAACACTACAGGACTAGAGACACATGGTGATGTAGTAAACACTACAGGACACATGGTGATGTAGTAAACACTACAGGACACATGGTGATGTAGTAAACACTACAGGACTAGAGACACATGGTGATGTAGTAAACACTACAGAGACACATGGTGATGTAGTAAACACTACAGAGACACATGGTGATGTAGTAAACACTACAGAGACACATGGTGATGTAGTAAACACTACAGGACACATGGTGATGTGGTAAACACTACAGAGACACATGGTGATGTAGTAAACACTACAGGACTAGAGACACATGGTGATGTAGTAAACACTACAGGACTAGAGACACATGGTGATGTAGTAAACACTACAGAGACACATGGTGATGTAGTAAACACTACAGAGACACATGGTGATGTAGTAAACACTACAGAGACACATGGTGATGTAGTAAACACTACAGAGACACATGGTGATGTAGTAAACACTACAGGACACATGGTGATGTAGTAAACACTACAGAGACACATGGTGATGTAGTAAACACTACAGAGACACATGGTGATGTAGTAAACACTACAGGACTAGAGACACATGGTGATGTAGTAAACACTACAGGACACATGGTGATGTAGTAAACACTACAGGACTAGAGACACATGGTGATGTAGTAAACAATACAGAGACACATGGTGATGTGGTAAACACTACAGAGACACATGGTGATGTATTAAACACTACAGGACACATGGTGATGTAGTAAACACTACAGAGACACATGGTGATGTAGTAAACACTACAGGACTAGAGACACATGGTGATGTAGTAAACACTACAGAGACACATGGTGATGTAGTAAACACTACAGGACACATGGTGATGTAGTAAACACTACAGAGACACATGGTGATGTAGTAAACACTACAGGACTAGAGACACATGGTGATGTAGTAAACACTACAGGACACATGGTGATGTAGTAAACACTACAGGACACATGGTGATGTAGTAAACACTACAGGACTAGAGACACATGGTGATGTAGTAAACACTACAGAGACACATGGTGATGTAGTAAACACTACAGAGACACATGGTGATGTAGTAAACACTACAGAGACACATGGTGATGTAGTAAACACTACAGGACACATGGTGATGTGGTAAACACTACAGAGACACATGGTGATGTAGTAAACACTACAGGACTAGAGACACATGGTGATGTAGTAAACACTACAGAGACACATGGTGATGTAGTAAACACTACAGAGACACATGGTGATGTAGTAAACACTACAGAGACACATGGTGATGTAGTAAACACTACAGGACACATGGTGATGTAGTAAACACTACAGGACACATGTTGATGTAGTAAACAGTACAGGACACATGGTGATGTAGTAAACACTACAGGACTAGAGACACATGGTGATGTAGTAAACACTACAGGACACATGGTGATGTAGTAAACACTACAGGACACATGGTGATGTAGTAAACACTACAGGAGGACAGTGATAGTTAATATATGACCACAGAGAGGACAGTGATAGTTAATATATGACCACAGAGAGGACAGTGATAGTTAATATATGACAACAGAGAGGACAGTGATAGTTAATATATGACAACAGAGAGGACAGTGATAGTTAATATATGACAACAGAGAGGACAGTGATAGTTAATATATCAACAACAACAGAGAGGACAGTGATAGTTAATATATGACAACAGAGAGGACAGTGATAGTTAATATATCAACAACAACAGAGAGGACAGTGATAGTTAATATATGACAATAGAGAGGACAGTGATAGTTAATATATGACAATAGAGAGGACAGTGATAGTTAATATATGACAACAGAGAGGACAGTGATAGTTAATATATGACAACAGAGAGGACAGTGATAGTTCATATATGACCACAGAGAGGACAGTGATAGTTAATATATGACAACAGAGAGGACAGTGATAGTTAATATACGACAACAGAGAGGACAGTGATAGTTATTCATCATTTATAAGGTGATTTTTACTCTGATGATCAGCTCACCTGTAAAGCAGAGATGCTAGAGGGCTTCTAATGAAAACACCAGGTTCTAACTTTGAACACAACAGCTGCTTCAGTTACAGTCTATAATTTGCAGATAAAGAAAACAGCCCTTTGTGGAGGTAAGAGGTTGCCTCCTAATAAGGTAGGAACAAGCCTCTCTATATCGGCTCCTGTAGGAAGGAGGAGGAGGAGGGGGGGGGGGGGGTTAGGAGGCCTCTTTAGTGTGACAGGTAAAGAGAGGGAACAAACTACAGGTGTACACCCACTCTCTTTCCACACACACACACACACGCGCACACACACATGCACACACCACTGTGTAGCTCCATAATGATCCCTTCAGTTCACACCTCCACCTCTGGAACCAGGGGCCCAATGGGACTGGAGAGGAGAAGGAGGGGGAGGAGGAGGGAGAAGGAGGGAAGAGGGGGAGGAGGAGAGGGAAGAAGGTGAGGAGGGGAGGGTTGGGGGCGTGGCAGCAGCCTCCTGAGGTAGCAGAGGAAGGAGGATTTCTGCTCAGACAGAGATCGACCATAGTATCTGAGTGGCGAATCATTACACTATAATAAACATATACAGAGGATTCATCTTTCAATGCGATATTGTCTTTGGGTTCTGCTTGTGTTTCCTCTGACATCACGTTTCAATTCAGTGACGTCACCTGTAGACGTATTAAAATATCTTTGTTGTTTTTCCTGGTAATCATTTGACTTATACTAACATTACTGAGGCTCTATCAGCAAAATGCCAACTCTGTGGGCTGGCTTGTAGCCAGACGATCCTCTGCTTTGTGTCTGTGGGCTGGCTCGTAGCCAGAATATCCTCTGCTCTGTGTCTGTGGGCTGGCTCGTAGCCAGACGACCCTCTGCTTTGTGTCTGTGGGCTGGCTCGTAGCCAGACGACCCTCTGCTCTGTGTCTGTGGGCTGGCTTGTAGCCAGACTATCCTCTGCTCTGTGGGCTGGCTCGTAGCCAGATGATCCTCTGCTCTGTGTCTGTGGGCTGGCTTGTATCAAGACGATCCTCTGCTCTGTGGGCTGGCTCGTAGCCAGACGACCCTCTGCTTTGTGTCTGTGGGCTGGCTCGTAGCCAGACGACCCTCTGCTCTGTGTCTGTGGGCTGGCTCGTAGCCAGAATATCCTCTGCTCTGTGTCTGTGGGCTGGCTCGTAGCCAGACTCTCCTCTGCTCTGTGTCTGTGGGCTGGCTCGTAGCCAGACGACCCTCTGCTCTGTATCTGTGGGCTGGCTCGTAGCCAGAATATCCTCTGCTCTGTGTCTGTGGGCTGGCTCGTAGCCAGACTATCCTCTGCTCTGTGTCTGTGGGCTGGCTCGTAGCCAGACTATCCTCTGCTCTGTGTCTGTGGGCTGGCTCGTAGCCAGATGATCCTCTGCTCTGTGTCTGTGGGCTGGCTCGTAGCCAGATGATCCTCTGCTCTGTGTCTGTGGGCTGGCTTGTAGCAAGACGATCCTCTGCTCTGTGGGCTGGCTCGTAGCCAGACGACCCTCTGCTCTGTGTCTGTGGGCTGGCCCTGTTTTCATCTGCACTAGAGCAATACATTAAGGGATTGACGCTGGGCACGATGATGTAATGCAGATAGCCAGAGGGTCCGCTGTATCGATGCTGAGTTTTGGTGTGTGTGTGTGTGTGTGTGTGTGTGTGTGTGTGTGCGTGCGTGTGCGTGTAGTGTGTGTGTGTCTCTGTGTGTGTGTGTGTGTGTTTGTGTATGCGTGTTTGCACATAACACCATCAACAAACTACGACTATCATTTCTCAGTAGAAATCAATGAAAGCCTGTCATGGTACATGTTGCAGATGTCCCACAACGACAGACACCATGGCAACGATGATCCATCTCTAGGGAAGCACACAACATTCCAATACTATTGACACCCACACTGTCTGGTTCTGGTTCTGCCTATAGAAGTAGCCGAACCATCACCTAACTCAGATGAGCTTATAGTCTGTGTTAATAGATGAAGGAAATGAAGGACGGAGTCTGTGACCAAATGCAGCAGCACAACACGTGATTTAAAATGATGTGCTTTTGTAAAATATGACAAAGTTTTAGATCAATACAGAATATTATCCAACGGGAAACCAGTAGAGTATCAGAAAACATTCAAATTGAACAACAACAAAAAAGCAATATGTCTAAATAAGAGTACTGACCGACACAGACCGAAGCGAACCGTATTAATATCCATATGACCAGGAGAAGCCCCGGCGCTCCAATCCGATCCATCATTCCAGCAGCCCAGCTCGTTCTTTTGTCATCTTGGGGGTAATTTCCGTAACATCTGTAGCAATAGCCTCCGAATATTTTCCGTGACCTTTGCAGATGTCATGAACTCAAGTCCTCTCTCTGTAGAAAAAATATATATAAACTAGGACGTGGGTAAATTGTGTTTGTAGCGCAAAAAGAAGCTTCATACGCTACTCAGAGGCAGCCCACTAGGACAATGTGATACAGTGAAAAGAGATGTGATCGTACATCGTCGGTCTCTGCTTCAATGGCTCGTTTGGTTTCCGCGTTGATTTATATCCTAAAGGAATGGAAAATTCTCTGCGTTTGTGAGACAGAAGAGAAAGGCACGTCGGCAGTGCACTTACGACACTGTCCCGTCCTTTATTTCGGGTTGGACTGTTCGGTGTTTATAGCTGTTATGTATTCTCCGTCCACAGCCGAGTATTTTCATCTCCCTTTAGGCACTATCCTGTGCATGAAAGTGGACAATGGTGCAGTGATCATTTACCGTGCAGTTACGCGTTGTCTGTCATATTTAAGTTAAACCCAAATCCTAGTTTTTGCGGTCGCTGCAGTTTGGTATGCCGAGCAGATCCTTCTTTGAATTAAATAATGTTGTTTCCCCCATCCCGTGCAGGGAGGTCTTCATTGAATACGTCGTTATAATGTTGTCGTCAAATCCTGACCCCGAAAGGCCGGATGGTGGTATTGCATATTCGCACCAGTGATTCTATTAAAATAAAAAATAAAAAACACGTTTATTTGTCACCAAATGGCGCCAAATAAAACAGGTGTTGACCTTACAGTGTAATGCTTACTGACAAGCCCTTAACTAACCATGAGGTTGTTTTTTAAAAATGACACTTGAGAAAATATTTACTAAATAAACACAATAAAATCACAATCAGGAGAATATACACAGGGGGTACAGGTACCGAGGTGGTACAGGTACCGAGGGGGTACAGGTACCGAGGTGGTACAGGTACCGAGGTGGTACAGGTACCGAGGTGGTACAGGTACCGAGGGGGTACAGGTACCGAGGTGGTACAGGTACCGAGGGGGTACAGGTACCGAGGTGGTACAGGTACCGAGGGGGTACAGGTACCGAGGGGGTACAGGTACCGAGGTGGTACAGGTACCGAGGGGGTACAGGTACCGAGGGGGTACAGGTACCGAGGTGGTACAGGTACCGAGGGGGTACAGGTACCGAGGTGGTACAGGTACCGAGGTGGTACAGGTACCGAGGGGTACAGGTACCGAGGTGGTACAGGTACCGAGGTGGTACAGGTACCGAGGGGTACAGGTACCGAGGTGGTACAGGTACCGAGGGGGTACAGGTACCGAGGGGTACAGGTACCGAGGTGGTACAGGTACCGAGGGGGTACAGGTACCGAGGGGTACAGGTACCGAGGTGGTACAGGTACCGAGGTGGTACAAGTACCGAGGGGGTACAGGTACCGAGGTGGTACAGGTACCGAGGTGGTACAGGTACCGAGGGGGTACAGGTACCGAGGTGGTACAGGTACCGAGGTGGTACAGGTACCGAGGGGGTACAGGTACCGAGGTGGTACAGGTACCGAGGGGGTACAGGTACCGAGGGGGTACAGGTACCGAGGTGGTACAGGTACCGAGGGGGTACAGGTACCGAGGTGGTACAGGTACCGAGGGGGTACAGGTACCGAGGTGGTACAGGTACCGAGGTGGTACAGGTACCGAGGGGGTACAGGTACCGAGGTGGTACAGGTACCGAGGGGGTACAGGTACCGAGGGGGTACAGGTACCGAGGTGGTACAGGTACCGAGGTGGTACAGGTTTAGTCGAGGTGATACAGGTACCGAGGTGGTACAGGTTTAGTCGAGGTAATTGAGGTAATATGTACATGTAGGTAAGGGGTAGAGACTAAGCATATGTAACGGATGTGAAACGGTTAGCTAGTTAGCGGTGGTGCGCGCTAAATTGCGTTTCAATCGGTAACGATCCCTGGAGGCGGACTGTTGACGTGTGCAGAGCGTCCCAGGTTCGCGCCCAGGTCGGGGCGAGGGAACGGTCTAAAGTTATACTGTTACACATAGATAATAAACAGTGAATAGCAGCAGTGGGGGGAAATAAATGCAAATAGTCCGGGTAGACATTTGATTAATTGTTCAGGAGTCTTATGGTTTGGGGTGGTAGAAGCTGTTAAGGAGCCTTTTGGACATAGACTTGGCGCTCCGGTACCGCTTGCCGTGCGGGAGCAGAGAAAACAATCTATGACTTGGGTGGCTGGAGTCTTTGACAATGTTTTGGGTTTTCCTCTGACACAGCCTGGTATAGAGGTCCTGGATGGCAGGAAGCTTGGCCCTGGTGATGTACTGGGCCGTTCCCACTACCCTCTGTAGCGCCTTACGGTCGGATGCCGAGAATTTGCATACCAGGCGGTGATGCAACCGGTCAGGATGCCCGGATGCCAGGTGCAGCTGTATAACTTTTTGAGGATCTGAAGACCCATAGTTTGTTAGTGATGTGGACACCGACGCTCACTGTGGCTGTTTGCTTTGTAAAGAGACGTACTGTGGCTGTTTGCTTTGTAAAGAGACGTACTCTGACTGTTTGCTTTGTAAACACTCTGAGTCCTGCAGCTATAACGCTCTCCGTAGAAGTATTCAGTGTAATCGTTGGCCTAATGACCCTGGCACTAAACACCTCCCTCTGCAACTGGATCCTGGACTTCCTGACGGGCCGTCCCCCAGGTGGTAAGGGTAGGTAACTACACATCTGCACGCTGATCCTCAACACGGGGGGCCCCTCAGGGGTGCGTGCTCAGGGGGGCGTGCTCAGGGGGGTGTGCTCAGGGGGGCATGCTCAGGGGGGCGTGCTCAGGGGGGGGGTGCTCAGGGGGGCGTGCTCAGGGGGGTGTGCTCAGGGGGGCGTGCTCAGGGGGCATGCTCAGAGGTGCGTGCTCAGGGGGGGGTGCTCAGGGGGGCGTGCTCAGGGGGGGGTGCTCAGGGGGGCGTGCTCAGGGGTGAGTGCTCAGGGGGGGGTGCTCAGGGGGGGGTGCTCAGGGGGGGTGCTCAGGAGGGCGTGCTCAGGGGGGGGTGCTCAGGGGGGGGTGCTCAGGGGGGGTGCTCAGGGGGGGGTGCTCAGGGGGGGGTGCTCAGGGGGGGTGCTCAGGGGTGAGTGCTCAGGAGGGCGTGCTCAGGGGTGAGTGCTCAGGGGGGGTGCTCAGGGGTGAGTGCTCAGGGGGGGGTGCTCAGGGGGGGGTGCTCAGGGGGGCGTGCTCAGGGGTGAGTGCTCAGGGGGGCGTGCTCAGGTGGGCGTGCTCAGGGGGGGTGCCCCTGTATATAGCCTCACTTTTTATTTTACTATTGCTGTTGAATTATTTTACTTTTATTTTATATTTTTTACTTAAAGCGTATTTTTCTTAACTACATTGCTGGTTAAGGGCTTGTAAGTTAGCATTTCACTGTAAGGTCTACTACACCAGTTGTATTCGGGCGCATGTGACAAATAAACTTTGATTTAAATGTAATACTCTTTTGGTATTCGCCCTTGTTTAACTTAAATTCGTTTGAATTAGTTACTAAAATGCTGGCCCCATGTAATTTTCTACAACATATCAGTATGGTTGTATTGCCGGAAGGCAGGGACGTATCCTCGTCGTCACTGTTGTCAAAGCTTGGAGCTCCTCGAGAAGAGGTAGTGGGTCCATAAACAGAAACAAAAAGGCACTGCTGAGATTCGAACTCAGGATCTCCTGTTTACTAGACAGGCGCTTTAACCAACTAAGCCACAGCGCCGCCGAGTCGTGAAGGAAATAAAACGGTAAATGTCTTTACTGTTGGTAAAATGTGAAAAGGGAGAAAGGAGCCGTGTTCTCCAAAGGTCATTTTTTTTCGCTTCATCATATCAGTCAGGTTTTACCAGTTGAATATTGACACAAACATAATACTTTTTCGTATTACAACGTTTCTGAAATGTTTGATAAAAATATTTAAATGAGGCGATACAACGTTAAATATGCAATATTTGCATATAGCGCAAATAAATGTTTCTGGAAACTGGATGTAGGCAGGCTAAACATGTTAGTTCATTTTAAGACACTCCAGGACCGGACTTGTCCAGAGCAGATAGCGGATAAATATATATATATTTTTTTTAAATATATATTTTTATATTTATGTCTGTAAAATACTAGTCATGTAACGTTCAAATGCATTTTTGGCGCATTTTACCAATGAAAATGTTATTTAGAATAAAAAAATGAACAATCTATCAACAATTCCCTCTGGGCAAGTCTGGAGAATATATCTAAGTATAATCACACAACATGTGGTGAATGCAGATGGTTCTGAAGATGAGAAACAATAAGGGGGAGTCTGGTTGGCTTGTGGGAAGGTATAAGGGAGTCTGACTATCGGGAAATGAATGTTGAAGAAAAGTACACTGAATTTAGACTACCAAACGCCTATTTAGGCCCAATCACTATCTATTCAAAGTAAGTTACTATAGATAGTTCAGTTTGAAACATTCTCTATGAAATGGGCTTTTACATAATGTGTAATTAAATGTATGTAGTGAGCTATTGGTGTAATTTCATTTTAAAGTCGATAAAAAACGTGGATGATGGTAGTATGGGAAAATAAAGAAAATGGACATTTTCATGTTTACTTAAAAAAAATACTAATATCAATTGACCAAAATACCAACAAATTCCAAAATAGGTAGATGCAAAAATGTAATTTAAGCAAGTGGTGCCTGGCCTTTTAAAAATAGTCTGTAATGTTCACAAAAGGCTCCGCTGAGATTCGAACTCAGGATCTCCTGTTTACTAGACAGGCGCTTTAACCAACTAAGCCACGGCGCCGATGAATGTCCCCGTGAAAAAAGGCTTTATATTTCCATCATGTATATCTCAAGCTTCGTAATGGTGTTGTGTCTTTAGTTAATTACTCACGTGAGCTTCATTACAGAACATAAATTAAGCGATTATTGATCCCATAGTTTACAATTCAAACATTTACAAGCTCGGACAGTGGTGTTCGGTCATAACGTCGTCGCCCCAGACTCAACCTGTGTGTCAAATCAACATGTACTTGTGTCATGCTTCGTAAACAAACAGGTGAGAAACAGTGAAATGCTTACGGCCTTTCCCAAAAATGCAGAGGAAGAAATATAATAAAATAAAACTAATAAATCCACACTGATCTGGGGTGTCGTGCTGCCGCAGCGCGGGCTCCTCTTCTTTCATTTTGACTCCAGAAAACACGGAGCTGGTTAAACTATTAATAGGAAATTAATTATCATAAATTCTAAATAAATTCTATTTAATTACCACAAAAAAATCTAAAATATAATGCAATCTGCGAACGTTACCAAGGTTAAGTTATTGCCTAGGGTTCTACCAGTGGATCTGCTGGGCCAGCCCCTATATTAACAGCAGGGTTCTACCAGTGGATCTGCTGGGCCAGCCCCTATATTAACAGCAGGGTTCTACCAGTGGATCTGCTGGGCCAGCCCCTATATTAACAGCAGGGTTCTACCAGTGGATCTGCTGGGCCAGCCCCTATATTAACAGCAGGGTTCTACCAGTGGATCTGCTGGGCCAGCCCCTATATTAACAGCAGGGTTCTACCAGTGGATCTGCTGGGCCAGCCCCTATATTAACAGCAGGGTTCTACCAGTGGATCTGCTGGGCCAGCCCCTATATTAACAGCAGGGTTCTACCAGTGGATCTGCTGGGCCAGCCCCTATATTAACAGCAGGGTTCTACCAGTGGATCTGCTGGGCCAGCCCCTATATTAACAGCAGGGTTCTACCAGTGGATCTGCTGGGCCAGCCCCTATATTAACAGCAGGGTTCTACCAGTGGATCTGCTGGGCCAGCCCCTATATTAACAGCAGGTAGAGCATGGGTGGAGTAGGCATTGTGGTGCTGTAAAACCTTGGTAGAGCATGGGTGGAGTAGGCAGTGTGGTGCTGGTAAACCTTGGTAGAGCATGGGTGGAGTAGGCATTGTGGTGCTGTAAAACCTTGGTAGAGCATGGGTGGAGTAGGCATTGTGGTGCTGTAAAACCTTGGTAGAGCATGGGTGGAGTAGGCATTGTGGTGCTGGTAAACCTTGGTAGAGCATGGGTGGAGTAGGCATTGTGGTGCTGGTAAACCTTGGTAGAGCATGGGTGGAGTAGGCATTGTGGTGCTGTAAAACCTTGGTAGAGCATGGGTGGAGTAGGCATTGTGGTGCTGTAAAACCTTGGTAGAGCATGGGTGGAGTAGGCATTGTGGTGCTGGTAAACCTTGGTAGAGCATGGGTGGAGTAGGCATTGTGGTGCTGTAAAACCTTGGTAGAGCATGGGTGGAGTAGGCATTGTGGTGCTGTAAAACCTTGGTAGAGCATGGGTGGAGTAGGCATTGTGGTGCTGTAAAACCTTGGTAGAGCATGGGTGGAGTAGGCAGTGTGGTGCTGTAAAACCTTGGTAGAGCATGGGTGGAGTAGGCATTGTGGTGCTGGTAAACCTTGGTAGAGCATGGGTGGAGTAGGCATTGTGGTGCTGGAACACCTTGGTAGAGCATGGGTGGAGTAGGCATTGTGGTGCTGGTAAACCTTGGTAGAGCATGGGTGGAGTAGGCATTGTGGTGCTGGTAAACCTTGGTAGAGCATGGGTGGAGTAGGCATTGTGGTGCTGGTAAACCTTGGTAGAGCATGGGTGGAGTAGGCATTGTGGTGCTGGTAAACCTTGGTAGAGCATGGGTGGAGGAGGCATTGTGGTGCTCATGTGAATTTACCTTCTTTTTCGGCTTCAGACCGATGTTTACTTCTTAAATCTTTTTTGTTTTTGTTTTTAATAAACAGTATGGTCTGCAGCTTATCATGCATGAGATATTCTAACTCTGGCGAGAAAAACCTGGAGACTTCCTTAACATTAGAGATGGTGCACCAGCTGTTGTTAACATAAGAGACCCCTTCCCCTTTAACCTTCCCCAAAGCTGCCCTACGGTCTTCACACAGGAAAACCAGCCAGATGTATATTATTCATGTCATAGTTCAGCCACGACTCCGTGAAACAGGATATCCCAGTTCTTCAGGTCCCGTTGATAGGATAGTTTCCAGCAGAGCTCATCCAGTTTATTCTCCAGTGATTGTACGTTCACCAATAGAACTGAGGGTATATTTTTTAATGCAACCTTTATGTAAACTAGGCAAGTCAGTTAAGAACAAATTGTTATTTACAATGACAGCCTACTCCGGCAAAACCCTAACCCGGAGGACGCTGGGCCAATTGTGCACCGCCCAATCACGGCCGGTTGTGATACAACCTGGAATCGAACCAGGGTCTGTAGTGATGCCTAAAGCACTGAGATGCAGTGCAATAGACCGCAGTGCAATAGACAGCTGTGATACAGCCTGGAATCGAACCAGGGTCTGTAGTGACGCCTCTAGCACTGAGATGACCGAATACAAACAGTGTAACTATTCCCTCCGCAAGGCAATCAAACAAGCTAAGCGTCAGTATAGAGACAAAGTAGAATCTCAATTCAACGGCTCAGACACAAGAGGTATGTGGCAGGGTCTACAGTTAATCACGGACTACAGGAAGAAATCCAGCCCAGTCACGGACCAGGATGTCTTGCTCCCAGGCAGACAAAATAACTTTTTTGCCCGCTTTGAGGACAATACAGTGCCACTGACACGGCCCGCAACTAAAACATGCGGACTCTCCTTCACTGCAGCCGACGTGAGGAAAACATTTAAACGTGTCAACCCTCGCAAGGCTGCAGGCCCAGACGGCATCCCCAGCCGCGCCCTCAGAGCATGCACAGACCAGCTGGCTGGTGTGTTTACGGACATATTCAATCAATCCCTATCCCAGTCTGTTGTTCCCACATGCTTCAAGAGGGCCACCATTGTTCCTGTTCCCAAGAAAGCTAAGGTAACTGAGCTAAACGACTACTTCCGTCATCATGAAGTGCTTTGAGAGACTAGTCAAGGACCATATCACCTCCACCCTACCTGACACCCTAGACCCACTCCAATTTGCTTACCGCCCAAATAGGTCCACAGACGATGCAATCTCAACCACACTGCACACTGCCCTAACCCATCTGGACAAGAGGAATACCTATGTGAGAATGCTGTTCATCGACTACAGCTCGGCATTTAACACCATAGTGCCCTCCAAGCTCGTCATCAAGCTCGAGACCCTGGGTCTCGACCCCGCCCTGTGCAACTGGGTACTGGACTTCCTGACGGGCCGCCCCCAGGTGGTGAGGGTAGGCAACAACATCTCCACCCCGCTGATCCTCAACACTGGAGGGTGTTGTTCTGAGCCCTCTCCTGTACTCTCTGTTCACCCACGACTGCGTGGCCACGCACGCCTCCAACTCAAGTTTGCGGACGACACAACAGTGGTAGGCTTGATTACCAACAACGACGAGACGGACTACAGGGAGGAGGTGAGGGCCCTCGTAATGTGGTGTCAGGAAAATAACCTCACACTCAACGTCAACAAAACTAAGGAGATGATTGTGGACTTCAGGAAACAGCAGAGGGAACATCCCCCTATCCACATCGATGGAACAGTAGTGGAGAGGGTAGTAAGTTTTAAGTTCCTCGGCGTACACATCACAGACAAACTGAATTGGTCCACCCACACAGACAGCATCGTGAAGAAGGCGCAGCAGCGCCTCTTCAACCTCAGGAGGATGAAGAAATTTGGCTTGTCACCAAAAGCACTCACAAACTTCTACAGATGCACAATCGAGAGCATCCTGTCGGGCTGTATCACCGCCTGGTACGGCAACTGCTCCGCCCACAACCGTAAGGCTCTCCAGAGGGTAGTGAGGTCTGCACAACGCATCACCAGGGGCAAACTACCTGCCCTCCAGGACACCTACACCACCCGATGTCATAGGAAGGCCATAAAGATCATCAAGGACAACAACCACCCGAGCCACTGCCTGTTCACCCTGCTATCATCCAGAAGGCGAGGTCAGTACAGGTGCATCAAAGCTGGGACAGAGACTGAAAAACAGCTTCTATCTCAAGGCCATCAGACTGTTAAACAGCCACCACTAATATTGAGTGGCTGCTGCCAACACACTGACTCAACTCCAGCCACTTTAATAATGGGAATTGATGGGAAATGATGGGAAATATATCACTAGCACTTTAAACAATGCTACCTAATATAATGTTTACATACCCTACATTATTCATCTCATATGTATACGTATATACTGTACTCTATATCATCTACTGCATCTTTATGTAATACATGTATCACTAGCCACTTTAACTATGCCACTTTGTTTACATACTCATCTCATATGTATATACTGCACTCAATACCATCTACTGTATCTTGCCTATGCCGCTCTGTACCATCACTCATTCATATTTCTTTATGTACATATTCTTTATCCCCTTACACTTGTGTCTATAAGGTAGTAGTTTTGGAATTGTTAGCTAGATTACTTGTTGGTTATTACTGCATTGTCGGAACTAGAAGCACAAGCATTTCGCTACACTCGCATTAACATCTGCTAACCATGTGTATGTGACAAATAAAATTTGATTTGATTTGAGATGCAGTGCCTTAGACCGCTGTGATACAGCCTGGAATCAAACCAGGGTCTGTAGTGCCTTAGACTGCTTCGCCACTTGAGAGCGGTGGTTTATTGACTCGCTTGCGCCGTCTCTTCCTCCTTGGAGTCCCGGGGATTAGAGCCTGGTATGGAATGAACAGTACAGCTGCCAACTGGTGAAGTAGAAATCTTCAACCAAAACAAGGTTAGTGATCTCTGTTCTGATGTCTAGAAGGTTAGTGATCGCTGTTCGGATGTCTAGAGGGTTAGTGATCGCTGTTCTGATGTCTAGAGGGTTAGTGATCGCTGTTCTGATGTCCAGAAGGTTAGTGATCGCTGTTCTGATGTCTAGAGGGTTAGTGATCGCTGTTCTGATGTCCAGAAGGTTAGTGATCGCTGTTCTGATGTCCAGAAGGTTAGTGATCGCTGTTTGGTTGTCTAGAAGGTTAGTGATCGCTGTTCTGATGTCCAGAAGGTTAGTGATCGCTGTTTGGTTGTCTAGAAGGTTAGTGATCGATGTTCTGATGTCCAGGAGGTTAGTGATCGATGTTCGGATGTCTAGAAGGTTAGTGATCGATGTTCTGATGTCCAGGAGGTTAGTGATCGATGTTCGGATGTCTAGAAGGTTAGTGATCGCTGTTCAGATGTCTAGAAGGTTAGTGATCGCTGTTCTGATGTCCAGAAGGTTAGTGATCGCTGTTCTGATGTCTAGGAGGTTAGTGATCGATGTTCGGATGTCTAGAAGGTTAGTGATCGCTGTTTGGTTGTCTAGAAGGTTAGTGATCAATGTTCTGATGTCTAGAAGGTTAGTGATCGCTGTTCTGATGTCTAGGAGGTTAGTGATCGCTGTTCTGATGTCCAGAAGGTTAGTGATCGCTGTTTGGATGTCTAGAAGGTTAGTGATCGCTGTTCTGATGTCTAGAAGGTTAGTGATCGCTGTTCTGATGTCTAGAAGGTTAGTGATCGCTGTTCTGATGTCCAGAAGGTTAGTGATCGCTGTTCTGATGTCTAGAAGGTTAGTGATCGCTGTTCTGATGTCTAGGAGGTTAGTGATCTCTGTTCTGTTGCCTAGAAGGTTAGTGATCGCTGTTCTGATCGCTGTTCTGATGTCGCTGTTGAGGTCTGTTATCACTACTGTAGCTTCATCTGTCATCACTACTGGGGCTACTACTGCAGCTTCATCTGTCATCATTACTGGGGCTACTACTGCAGCTTCATCTGTCATCACTACTGGGACTACTACTGTAGCTTCATCTGTCATCACTACTGGGGCTACTACTGTAGCTTCATCTGTCATCACTACTGGGGCTACTACTGTAGCTTCATCTGTCATCACTACTGGGGCTACTACTGCAGCTTCATCTGTCATCACTACTGGGGCTACTACTGTAGCTTGTGTTCTCCATAGCTGTCCTAGACTCCAGGTGTGTTCTCCATAGCTGTCCTAGACTCCAGGTGTGTTCTCCATAGCTGTCCTAGACTCCAGGTGTGTTCTCCATAGCTGTCCTAGACTCCAGATGTGTTCTCCATAGCTGTCCTAGACTCCAGGTGTGTTCTCCATAGCTGTCCTAGACTCCAGGTGTGTTCTCCATAGCTGTCCTAGACTCCAGGTGTGTTCTCCATAGCTGTCCTAGACTCCAGGTGTGTTCTCCATAGCTGTCCTAGACTCCAGGTGTGTTCTCCATAGTTGTCCTAGACCCCAGGTGTGTTCTCCATAGCTGTCCTAGACTCCAGGTGTGTTCTCCATAGCTGTCCTAGACTCCAGGTGTGTTCTCCATAGTTGTCCTAGACCCCAGGTGTGTTCTCCATAGCTGTCCTAGACTCCAGGTGTGTTCTCCATAGCTGTCCTAGACTCCAGGTGTGTTCTCCATAGCTGTCCTAGACTCCAGGTGTGTTCTCCATAGCTGTCCTAGACTCCAGGTTTGTTCTCCATAGCTGTCCTAGACTCCAGGTGTGTTCTCCATAGTTGTCCTAGACTCCAGGTGTGTTCTCCATAGCTGTCCTATACTCCAGGTGTGTTCTCCATAGTTGTCCTAGACTCCAGGTGTGTTCTCCATAGCTGTCCTAGACTCCAGGTGTGTTCTCCATAGCTGTCCTAGACTCCAGGTGTGTTCTCCATAGCTGTCCTAGACTCCAGGTGTGTTCTCCAGAGAAAGACTCACAATAGATTACCCCTTTTTTGTGGTTTCCGATTGGTAGTTACAGTCTTGTCTCATCGCTGCAACTCCCACATGGACACAACCCAACCAAGCCGCACTGCTTCTTGACACAATGCCCACTTAACGCGGAAGCCAGCCGCACCAATGTGTCAGAGGAAACAACCGTACACCTGGCGGCCGTGTCAGCGTGCACTACACCCAGCCCGCCACAGGAGTCACTAGTGAGCGATGGGACAAGAACATCCCTGTCGGCCAAACCCTCCCCTAACCCGGACGACGCTGGGCCAATTGTGCGCCTCCCAATGGGTCTCCGGGCCACGGCCAGCCTCGAACCCAGAATGTCTAGTGGCACAGCTAGCACTTCAATGCAGTGATACTTTAGTTGTTTTCTGACTAAATCAATGAACAAATACAGTTTTAACAGGATACAGTACTCAATAAACACAGGACCTAGTTATATACAGTAACATACAAGCATTAGAAAATAATACATTCAATTACTAGACAACAGAGGAGGAGGTTGAAGACGGGATCTGGTTTCTGTCTTCAATCGGCAGAACACTAGACAACAGAGGAGGTGGTTGAAGACGGGATCTGGTTTCTGTCTTCAATCGGCAGAACACTAGACAACAGAGGAGGAGGTTGAAGATGGGATCTGGTTTCTGTCTTCAATCGGCAGAACACTAGACAACAGAGGAGGTGGTTGAAGATGGGATCTGGTTTCTGTCTTCAATCGGCAGAACACTAGACAACAGAGGAGGTGGTTGAAGATGGGATCTGGTTTCTGTCTTCAATCGGCAGAACACACACTTTGTGACCAAGTCGGAGTTCTCCAGTCGAGAAATGGAAAAAGCCTTTCCACACTCCTCACACTGAAAGACAAGACTGGATTAGGTTCACCAAAACAGTGTCACCAAAATAATCTGTTTTATTCACAAAGCATCTCAGAGTAGGAGTGGTAGTCTAGGATCAGGTCTAGGATCAGGTCTCCGGGTAGGAGTGGTGGTCTAGGATCAGGTCTAGGATCAGGTCTCAGGGTAGGAGTGGTGATCTAGGATCAGGTCTAGGATCAGGTCTCAGGGTAGGAGTGGTTGTCTAGGATCAGGTCTCAGGGTAGGAGTGGTGATCTAGGATCAGGTCTCCGGGTAGGGGTGGTGATCTAGGATCAGGCCTCAGGGTAGGAGTGGTGATCTAGGATCAGGTCTAGGATCAGGTCTCAGGGTAGGAGTGGTGATCTAGGATCAGGTCTCAGGGTAGGAGTGGTGATCTAGAATCAGGTCTCAGGGTAGGAGTGGTGATCTAGGATCAGGTCTCACTCTACATACAAGGTAGCAGTGTGTGGTACAATTACCAACCTGGAGGATATGATAGCCCATTCCCTGAGCCTTCCTGGTCTCTATAACAGCAGGTATCTCTTCAGAGTGTTCTATATTCCACAACCTGACAGTGGTGTCCTTCAAAAACACACATAGCAATATTTATGATAATGCAAAATGGTATGGTAACAAAAGGGACATATTCTGTGACCTACAGGGATAGGACATGACATAGGACATGACATTGAGGTGTGTGTTTACTGTGACCTACAGGGATAGGACATGACATTGAGGTGTGTGTTTACTGTGACCTACAGGGATAGGACATGACGTAGGACATGACATTGAGGTATATACATACTGTGACCTACAGGGATAGGACATGACATAGGACATGACATTGAGGTGTGTGTTTGCTGTGACCTACAGGGATAGGACATGACATAGGACATGACATTGAGGTATATACATACTGTGACCTACAGGGATAGGACATGACGTAGGACATGACATTGAGGTGTGTGTTTGCTGTGACCTACAGGGATAGGACATGACGTAGGACATGACATTGAGGTATATACATACTGTGACCTACAGGGATAGGACATGACGTAGGACATGACATTGAGGTGTATATCTACTGTGACCTACAGGGATAGGACATGACGTAGGACATGACATTGAGGTGTGTGTTTACTGTGACCTACAGGGATAGGACATGACATTGAGGTGTATATCTACTGTGACCTACAGGGACAGGACATGACGTAGGACATGACATTGAGGTGTATATCTACTGTGACCTACAGGGACAGGACATGACGTAGGACATGACATTGAGGTGTGTGTTTGTACCTTGGAAGCTGAGGCCACCCATTTTTTGTCCGCACTGATTGCCACATCTGTCACCCAATCCGCATGTCCCTAGGGGAAGCAAAACACACACACACACACACACACACACACACACACACACACACACACACACACACACACACACACACACACACACACACACACACACACACACACACACACACACAACCTGTTTGAAACACACACACACACAGCCTGTTTGAAACACACACACAAACACACACACACACACACACCTGTTTGAAACACACACACCACACACACACACACACACACACACACACACACCTGTTTGAAACACACACACACACACACACCTGTTTGAAACACACACACACACACACACACACACACACACACACACACACACACACACACACACACACACACACACACACACACACACACACACACACCTGTTTGAAACACACACACATACACTTGTTTGAAACACACACACACACACCAGTTTGAAACACACACACCTGTTTGAAACACACACACACACCTGTTTGAAACACACACACACCTGTCGGAAACACACACACACACACACACACACACACACACACACACACACACACACACACACACACACACACACACACACACACACACACACACACACACACACACCTGTTTGAAACACACACACCTGTTTGCCTTAAAATGTGTCTGAAGTAGGATAGAGCATGAAGCTACCTTCAACTCCAGCGTCTTGCAGAGGGTCTCCATGTTCCACACAGCCACTGTTCTGTCATACGCCCCCGACACAAGGACTGACCCTGGACAACAACAGAGAACTGCAGTCAGTCTGTGGTATTAGAGGCAGAGGACTGACCCTGGACAACAACAGAGAACTGCAGTCAGTCTGTGGTATTAGAGGCAGAGGACTGACCCTGGACAACAACAGAGAACTGCAGTCAGTCTGTCATACGCCCCCGACACAAGGACTGACCCTGGACAACAACAGAGAACTACAGTCAGTCTGTCATACGCCCCCGACACAAGGACTGACCCTGGACAACAACAGAGAACTACAGTCAGTCTGTCATACGCCCCCGACACAAGGACTGACCCTGGACAACAACAGAGAACTACAGTCAGTCTGTCATACGCCCCCGACACAAGGACTGACCCTGGACAACAACAGAGAACTGCAGTCAGTCTGTGGTATTAGAGGCAGAGGACTGACCCTGGACAACAACAGAGTACTACAGTCAGTCTGGCAGCAGTAGTCAGAGATGAAAGGACTGACCCTGGACAACAACATAGAACTACATTCAGTCTGTCAGTAGTAGTATATAGTAGTCAGTAGTATTAGTATATAGTAGTCAGTGGTATTAGTATATAGTAGTCAGTAGTATTAGTATATAGTAGTCAGTAGTATTAGTATATAGTAGTCAGTAGTATTAGTATATAGTAGTCAGTGGTATTAGTATATAGTAGTCAGTGGTATTAGTATATAGTAGTCAGTAGTATTAGTATATAGTAATCAGTGGTATTAGTATATAGTAGTCAGTAGTATATAGTAGTCAGTAGTATATAGTCGTCAGTAGTATTAGTATATAGTAGTCAGTAATATTAGTATATAGTAGTCAGTGGAATTAGTATATAGTAGTCAGTAGTATTAGTATATAGTAGTCAGTAGAATTAGTATATAGTAGACAGTGGAATTAGTATATAGTAGACAGTAGTATTAGTATATAGTAGTCAGTAGAATTAGTATATAGTAGTCAGTAGTATTAGTATATAGTAGTCAGTAGTATTAGTATATAGTAGTCAGTAGTATATAGTAGTCAGTAGTATATAGTCGTCAATAGTATTAGTATATAGTAGTCAGTAGTATTAGTATATAGTAGTGAGTAGTCAGTAGTATTAGTATATAGTAGTCAGTAGTATTAGTATATAGTAGTCAGTAGTATTAGTATATAGTAGTCAGTAGTATTAGTATATAGTAGTCAATAGTATTAGTATATAGTAGTCAGTAGTATTAGTATAGTAGTCAGTAGTCAGTAGTATTAGTATATAGTAGTCAGTAGTATTAGTATATAGTAGTCAGTAGTATTAGTATATAGTAGTCAGTAGTCAGTAGTATTAGTATATAGTAGTCAGTAGTATTAGTATTAGAAGACTGATATGTCTACCCTACCATCCACAGAGAAGACTGATATGTCTATCCTACCATCCACAGAGAAGACTGATATGTCTACCCTACCATCCACAGAGAAGACTGATATGTCTACCCTACCATCCACAGAGAAGACTGATATGTCTACCCTACCGTCCATGCAGAAGAAGACTGATATGTCTACCCTACCATCCACAGAGAAGACTGATATGTCTACCCTACCGTCCATGGAGAAGAAGACTGATATACAGTGCCTTGCGAAAGTATTCGGCCCCCTTGAACTTTGCGACCTTTTGCCACATTTCAGGCTTCAAACATAAAGATATAAAAGTGTATTTTTTTGTGAAGAATCAACAACAAGTGGGACACAATCATGAAGTGGAACGACATTTATTGGATATTTCAAACTTTTTTAACAAATCAAAAACTGAAAAATTGGGCGCGCAAAATTATTCAGCCCCCTTAAGTTAATACTTTGTAGCGCCACCTTTTGCTGCGATTACAGCTGTAAGTCGCTTGGGGTATGTCTCTATCAGTTTTGCACATCGAGAGACTGACATTTTTTCCCATTCCTCCTTGCAAAATAGCTCGAGCTCAGTGAGGTTGGATGGAGAGCATTTGTGAACAGCAGTTTCCAGTTCTTTCCACAGATTCTCGATTGGATTCAGGTCTGGACTTTGACTTGGCCATTCTAACACCTGGATATGTTTATTTTTGAACCATTCCATTGTAGATTTTGCTTTATGTTTTGGATCATTGTCTTGTTGGAAGACAAATCTCCGTCCCAGCCTCGGGTCTTTTGCAGACTCCATCAGGTTTTCTTCCAGAATGGTCCTGTATTTGGCTCCATCCATCTTCCCATCAATTTTAACCATCTTCCCTGTCCCTGCTGAAGAAAAGCAGGCCCAAACCATGATGCTGCCACCACCATGTTTGACAGTGGGGATGGTGTGTTCAGGGTGATGAGCTGTGTTGCTTTTACGCCAAACATAACGTTTCCAAATCCGGCTTTAAACTTCTTCACAACAGTATCTCGGACCTGCCTGGTGTGTTCCTTGTTCTTCATGATGCTCTCTGCGCTTTTATCGGACCTCTGAGACTATCACAGTGCAGGTGCATTTATACGGAGACTTGATTACACACAGGTGGATTGTATTTATCATCATTAGTCATTTAGGTCAACATTGGATCATTCAGAGATCCTCACTGAACTTCTGGAGAGAGTTTGCTGCACTGAAAGTAAAGGGGCTGAATAATTTAGCACGCCCAATTTTTCAGTTTTTGATTTGTTCAAAAAGTTTGAAATATCCAATAAATGTCTTTCCACTTCATGATTGTGTCCCACTTGTTGTTGATTCTTCACAAAAAAATACACTTTTATATCTTTATGTTTGAAGCCTGAAATGTGGCAAAAGGTCGCAAAGTTCAAGGGGGCCGAATACTTTCGCAAGGCACTGTATCTACCCTACCATCCACAGAGAAGACTGATATGTCTACCCTACCGTCCACAGAGAAGACTGATGTCTACCCTACCGTCCACAGAGAAGACTGATATGTCTACCCTACCGTCCACAGAGAAGACTGATGTCTACCCTACCGTCCACAGAGAAGGTGCAGGAGCTGACGGATCCGTCGTGTCCCTTGCTAAGGGTCAGGCCACCGTGGGAACGGAACGTTCCTGTCTGGACGTCCCACAGCTGCAGAGTCTTGTCCCATGATGCAGTGCACAAGTAGCGTCCGTTAGCAGTGAAACAGCAGTTTGAGATGACGTTGGTGTGGGTGCTGTGGGACAGGATAGAACAACAATGTGTATTGTTATAATGCATACTGGAAATATTGGGGTTCCCCCCCAACAAGCTCTAGAGGCTTGGTTACGACAGCCTCAACGTGACCTTGACTAACACTAATTAGTTTGAAATGTGTGCAATAGCTAGTGGACGAGGTTCATTTGAAGCTAATGAAAAGTTCAAATGGTAGGCTAACAATAACAACAAGCATGACGTCTGAAATGTTCTCTCTGACGTAATGCCAGGCTATATTTTAGTTCACTGTACAACATCAATCTCTCTGACATAATGCCAGGCTATATTTTAGTTCACTGTACTGCATCAATCTCTCTACATAATGCCAGGCTATATTTTAGTTCACTGTACTGCATCAATCTCTCTGACATAATGCCAGGCTATATTTTAGTTCACTGTACAACATCAATCTCTCTGACATAATGCCAGGCTATATTTTAGTTCACTGTACTGCATCAATCTCTCTGACATAATGCCAGGCTATAGTTTAGTTCACTGTACTGCATCAATCTCTCTGACATAATGCCAGGCTATAGTTTAGTTCACTGTACTGCATCAATCTCTCTGACATAATGCCAGGCTATATTTTAGTTCACTGTACTGCATCAATCTCTCTGACATAATGCCAGGCTATAGTTTAGTTCACTGTACAACATCAATCTCTCTGACATAATGCCAGGCTATAGTTTAGTTCACTGTACTGCATCAATCTCTCTGACATAATGCCAGGCTATATTTTAGTTCACTGTACTGCATCAATCTCTCTGACATAATGCCAGGCTATATTTTAGTTCACTGTACAACATCAATCTCTCTGACATAATGCCAGGCTATATTTTAGTTCACTGTACTGCATCAATCTCTCTGACATAATGCCAGGCTATAGTTTAGTTCACTGTACTGCATCAATCTCTCTGACATAATGCCAGGCTATATTTTAGTTCACTGTACTGCATCAATCTCTCTGACATAATGCCAGGCTATAGTTTAGTTCACTGTACAACATCAATCTCTCTGACATAATGCCAGGCTATATTTTAGTTCACTGTACTGCATCAATCTCTCTGACATAATGCCAGGCTATAGTTTAGTTCACTGTACTGCATCAATCTCTCTGACGTAATGCCAGGCTATATTTTAGTTCACTGTACTGCATCAATCTCTCTGACATAATGCCAGGCTATAGTTTAGTTCACTGTACAACATCAATCTCTCTGACATAATGCCAGGCTATATTTTAGTTCACTGTACTGCATCAATCTCTCTGATATAATGCCAGGCTATATTTTAGTTCACTGTACAACATCAATCTCTCTGACATAATGCCAGGCTATATTTTAGTTCACTGTACTGCATCAAACTCTCTGACATAATGCCAGGCTATATTTTAGTTCACTGTACTGCATCAATCTCTCTGACATAATGCCAGGCAATAGTTTAGTTCACTGTACAACATAAATCTCTCTGACATAATGCCAGGCTATAGTTTAGTTCACTGTACTGCATCAATCTCTCTGACATAATGCCAGGCTATATTTTAGTTCACTGTACAACATCAATCTCTCTGACATAATGCCAGGCTATAGTTTAGTTCACTGTACTGCATCAATCTCTCTGACGTAATGCCAGGCTATATTTTAGTTCACTGTACTTCATCAATCTCTCTGACATAATGCCAGGCTATATTTTAGTTCACTGTACTGCATCAATCTCTCTGACATAATGCCAGGCTATATTTTAGTTCACTGTACTGCATCAATCTCTCTGACATAATGCCAGGCTATAGTTTAGTTCACTGTACAACATCAATCTCTCTGACATAATGCCAGGCTATAGTTTAGTTCACTGTACTGCATCAATCTCTCTGACATAATGCCAGGCTATATTTTAGTTCACTGTACTGCATCAATCTCTCTGACATAATGCCAGGCTATAGTTTAGTTCACTGTACAACATCAATCTCTCTGACATAATGCCAGGCTATAGTTTAGTTCACTGTACTGCATCAATCTCTCTGACATAATGCCAGGCTATATTTTAGTTCACTGTACAACATCAATCTCTCTGACATAATGCCAGGCTATATTTTAGTTCACTGTACTGCATCAATCTCTCTGATATAATGCCAGGCTATATTTTAGTTCACTGTACAACATCAATCTCTCTGACATAATGCCAGGCTATATTTTAGTTCACTGTACTGCATCAATCTCTCTGACATAATGCCAGGCTATAGTTTAGTTCACTGTACTGCATCAATCTCTCTGACATAATGCCAGGCTATATTTTAGTTCACTGTACTGCATCAATCTCTCTGATATAATGCCAGGCTATATTTTAGTTCACTGTACAACATCAATCTCTCTGACATAATGCCAGGATATATTTTAGTTCACTGTACTGCATCAATCTCTCTGACATAATGCCAGGCTATATTTTAGTTCACTGTACTGCATCAATCTCTCTGATATAATGCCAGGCTATAGTTTAGTTCACTGTACAACATCAATCTCTCTGACATAATGCCAGGCTATATTTTAGTTCACTGTACTGCATCAATCTCTCTGACATAATGCCAGGCTATAGTTTAGTTCACTGTACTGCATCAATCTCTCTGACATAATGCCAGGCTATATTTTAGTTCACTGTACTGCATCAATCTCTCTGACATAATGCCAGGCTATAGTTTAGTTCACTGTACTGCATCAATCTCTCTGACATAATGCCAGGCTATAGTTTAGTTCACTGTACTGCATCAATCTCTCTGACATAATGCCAGGCTATATATTAGTTCACTGTACTACATCAATCTCTCTGACATAATGCCAGGCTATATTTGAGTTCACTGTACAACATCAATCTCTCTGACATAATGCCAGGCTATAGTTTAGTTCACTGTACTGCATCAATCTCTCTGACATAATGCCAGGCTATATATTAGTTCACTGTACTACAGCGCATGTGTTATAATGAGAGTCCTGTGTTTAGTGCACTGTACTGCATCAATCTCTCTGACATAATGCCAGGCTATATATTAGTTCACTGTACTACAGCGCATGTGTTATAATGAGAGTCCTGTGTTTAGTCACGAGGACACAGCGATATTTGATGCTGTATTATAAGAGGACAGTTTGAAGGTTAAAACCCAGGCGTATCAGATGATTGTGTAAAACACAAGGTGTCCTAGATCTGACACACAGTCTGTCTAGCTACTGGGTCTACATTTCATGATGCCAGGTTAGAGTGTTACAACAGTCTGTCTCTAGCTACTGGGTCTACATTTCATGATGCCAGGTTAGAGTGTTACAACAGTCTGTCTCTAGCTACTGGGTCTACATTTCATGATGCCAGGTTAGAGTGTTACAACAGTCTGTCTCTAGCTACTGGGTCTACATTTCATGATGCCAGGTTAGAGTGTTACAACAGTCTGTCTCTAGCTACTGGGTCTACATTTCATGATGCCAGGTTAGAGTGTTACAACAGTCTGTCTCTAGCTACTGGGTCTACATTTCATGATGCCAGGTTAGAGTGTTACAACAGTCTGTCTCTAGCTACTGGGTCTACATTTCATGATGCCAGGTTAGAGTGTTACAACAGTCTGTCTCTAGCTACTGGGTCTACATTTCATGATGCCAGGTTAGAGTGTTACAACAGTCTGTCTAGCTACTGGGTCTACATTTCATGATGCCAGGTTAGAGTGTTACAACAGTCTGTCTAGCTACTGGGTCTACATTTCACGATCGGAGGTGTAATTATGAGACCAGTGAGTTCACCCAGTCCACCGTGGACCGTAAACACAACGATCTGAGGTGTAATTATGAGACCAGTGAGTTCACCCAGTCCACCGTGGACCTTAAACACAACGATCTGAAGTGTAATTATGAGACCAGTGAGTTCACCCAGTCCACCGTGGACCGTAAACACAACGATCTGAGGTGTAATTATGAGACCAGTGAGTTCACCCGGTCCACCGTGGACCGTAAACACAACGATCTGAGGTGTAATTATGAGACCAGTGAGTTCACCCAGTCCACCGTGGACCGTAAACACAACGATCTGATGTGTAATTATGAGACCAGTAAGTTCACCCAGTCCACCGTGGACCATAAACACAACGATCTGAGGTGTAATTATGAGACCAGTGAGTTCACCCAGTCCACCGTGGACCGTAAACACAACGATCTGATGTGTAATTATGAGACCAGTGAGTTCACCCAGTCCACCGTGGACCGTAAACACAACGATCTGAGGTGTAATTATGAGACCAGTGAGTTCACCCGGTCCACCGTGGACCAGAAACACAATGATCTGAGGTGTAATTATGAAATATCTGGTACTGACAAATCTTTACTAAGGACGTCTGCGGTCAGACATGACAACAACAAAAAACCCAGCTGTCATGATGTTCCTTGATGCTCTGGTCATTTGTCAGCCTGGCAGTGCATGTTGTCTATCATCTCAGGGACTGTGTGTAAAGTCTAATATAATGAGTGGTATCTCAGGGACCGTGTGTAAAGTCTAATATAATGAGTGGTATCTATCATCCCAGGCACTGTGTGTAAAGTCTAATATAATGAGTGGTATCTCAGGGACCGTGTGTAAAGTCTAATATAATGAGTGGTATCTCAGGGACCATGTGTAAAGTGTAATATATTGAGTGGTGTCTCAGGGACTGTGTGTAAAGACTAATATAATGAGTGGTATCTCAGGGACTGTGTGTAAATGCTAATATAATGAGTGGTATCTCAGGGACCATGTGTAAAGTCGAATATAATGAGTGGTATCTCAGGGACTGTGTGTAAAGTCTAATATAATGAGTGGTATCTGTTATCTCAGTGACTGTGTGTAAAGTCTAATATAATAAGTGGTATCTCAGGAACTGTGTGTAAATTCTAATATAATGAGTGGTATCTCAGGGACCGTGTGTAAAGTCTAATATAATGAGTGGTATCTCAGGGACTGTGTGTAAAGTCTAATATAATGAGTGGTATCTGTTATTTCAGGGACTGTGTGTAAAGTCTAATATAATGAGTGGTATCTCAGGGACCGTGTGTAAAGTCTAATATAATGAGTGGTATCTCAGGGACTGTGTGTAAAGTCTAATATAATGAGTGGTATCTGTTATCTCAGGGACTGTGTGTAAAGTCTAATATAATGAGTGGTATCTCAGGAACTGTGTGTAAAGTCTAATATAATGAGTGGTATCTCAGGGACCGTGTGTAAAGTCTAATATAATGAGTGGTATCTCAGGAACTGTGTGTAAAGTCTAATATAATGAGTGGTATCTCAGGGATCGTGTGTAAAGTCTAATATAATGAGTGGTATCTCAGGGACTGTGTGTAAAGTCTAATATAATGAGTGGTATCTCAGGGACCGTGTGTAAAGTCTAATATATTGAGTGGTATCTCAGGGACCGTATGTAAAGTCTAATATAATGAGTGGTATCTCAGGGACCGTGTGTAAAGTCTAATATAATGAGTGGTATCTATCATCCCAGGCACTGTGTGTAAAGTCTAATATAATGAGTGGTATCTCAGGGACCTTGTGTAAAGTCTAATATAATGAGTGGTATCTCAGGGATCGTGTGTAAAGTGTAATATAATGAGTGGTATCTCAGGGACTGTGTGTAAAGACTAATATAATGAGTGGTATCTCAGGGACTGTGTGTAAAGACTAATATAATGAGTGGTATCTCAGGGACCATGTGTAAAGTCTAATATAATGAGTGGTATCTCAGGGACTGTGTGTAAAGTGTAATATAATGAGTGGTATCTCAGGGACTGTGTGTAAAGACTAATATAATGAGTGGTATCTCAGGGACTGTGTGTAAAGACTAATATAATGAGTGGTATCTCAGGGACCATGTGTAAAGTCTAATATAATGAGTGGTATCTCAGGGACTGTGTGTAAAGTCTAATATAATGAGTGGTATCTGTTATCTCAGGGACTGTGTGTAAAGTCTAATATAATGAGTGGTATCTCAGGGACCGTGTGCAAAGTCTAATATAATGGGTGGTATCTCAGGGACTGTGTGTAAAGTCTAATATAATGAGTGGTATCTCAGGGACCGTGTGTAAAGTCTAATATAATGAGTGGTATCTCAGGGACCGTGTGTAAAGTCTAATATAATGAGTGGTATCTCAGGGACTGTGTGTAAAGTCTAATATAATGAGTGGTATCTGTTATTTCAGGGACTGTGTGTAAAGTCTAATATAATGAGTGGTATCTCAGGGACCGTGTGTAAAGTCTAATATAATGAGTGGTATCTCAGGGACTGTGTGTAAAGTCTAATATAATGAGTGGTATCTGTTATCTCAGGGACTGTGTGTAAAGTCTAATATAATGAGTGGTATCTCAGGAACTGTGTGTAAAGTCTAATATAATGAGTGGTATCTCAGGGACCGTGTGTAAAGTCTAATATAATGAGTGGTATCTCAGGAACTGTGTGTAAAGTCTAATATAATGAGTGGTATCTCAGGGATCGTGTGTAAAGTCTAATATAATGAGTGGTATCTCAGGGACTGTGTGTAAAGTCTAATATAATGAGTGGTATCTCAGGGACCGTGTGTAAAGTCTAATATATTGAGTGGTATCTCAGGGACCGTATGTAAAGTCTAATATAATGAGTGGTATCTCAGGGACCGTGTGTAAAGTCTAATATAATGAGTGGTATCTATCATCCCAGGCACTGTGTGTAAAGTCTAATATAATGAGCGGTATCTCAGGGACCTTGTGTAAAGTCTAATATAATGAGTGGTATCTCAGGGATCGTGTGTAAAGTGTAATATAATGAGTGGTATCTCAGGGACTGTGTGTAAAGACTAATATAATGAGTGGTATCTCAGGGACTGTGTGTAAAGACTAATATAATGAGTGGTATCTCAGGGACCATGTGTAAAGTCTAATATAATGAGTGGTATCTCAGGGACTGTGTGTAAAGTGTAATATAATGAGTGGTATCTCAGGGACTGTGTGTAAAGACTAATATAATGAGTGGTATCTCAGGGACTGTGTGTAAAGACTAATATAATGAGTGGTATCTCAGGGACCATGTGTAAAGTCTAATATAATGAGTGGTATCTCAGGGACTGTGTGTAAAGTCTAATATAATGAGTGGTATCTGTTATCTCAGGGACTGTGTGTAAAGTCTAATATAATGAGTGGTATCTCAG
>NW_022261980.1:17446003-17513503 GCF_002021735.2 Oncorhynchus kisutch
CAGCCCTATCCCCAGCCCTATAACCAGCCCTATACCCAGCCCTATAACCAGCCCTATAACCAGCCCTATAACCAGCCCTATTCCCAGCCCTATACCCAGCCCTATAACCAGCCCTATAACCAGCCCTATAACCAGCCCTATTCCCAGCCCTATAACCAGCCCTATACCCAGCCCTATAACCAGCCCTATACCCAGCCCTATACCCAGCCCTATCCCCAGCCCTATAACCATCCCTATCCCTATCCCTATTCCCAGCCCTATAACCCTCCCTATCCCCAGCCCTATACCCTGCCCTATTCCCAGCCCTATAACCATCCCTATTCCCAGCCCTATCCCCAGCCCTATACCCAGCCCTATAACCATCCCTATCCCCAGCCCTATACCCAGCCCTATACCCAGCCATATACCCAGCCCTATACCCAGCCCTATACCCAGCCCTATACCCAGCCCTATACCCAGCCCTATAACCAGCCCTATAACCATCCCTATCCCCAGCCCTATAACCCTCCCTATCCCCAGCCCTATACCCTGCCCTATTCCCAGCCCTATAACCATCCCTATTCCCAGCCCTATCCCCAGCCCTATACCCAGCCCTATAACCATCCCTATCCCCAGCCCTATACCCAGCCATATACCCAGCCCTATACCCAGCCCTATACCCAGCCCTATACCCAGCCCTATACCCAGCCCTATAACCAGCCCTATAACCATCCCTATCCCCAGCCCTATAACCAGCCCTATAACCAGCCCTATTCCCAGCCCTATAACCAGCCCTATACCCAGCCCTATAACCAGCCCTATACCCAGCCCTATACCCAGCCCTATCCCCAGCCCTATAACCATCCCTATCCCTATCCCTATTCCCAGCCCTATAACCCTCCCTATCCCCAGCCCTATACCCTGCCCTATTCCCAGCCCTATAACCATCCCTATTCCCAGCCCTATCCCCAGCCCTATACCCAGCCCTATAACCATCCCTATCCCCAGCCCTATACCCAGCCCTATACCCAGCCATATACCCAGCCCTATACCCAGCCCTATACCCAGCCCTATACCCAGCCCTATAACCAGCCCTATAACCATCCCTATCCCCAGCCCTATAACCATCCCTATCCCCAGCCCTATAACCAGCCCTATCCCCAGCCCTATAACCATCCCTATCCCCAGCCCTATAACCAGCCCTATCCCCAGCCCTATAACCATCCCTATCCCCAGCCCTATAACCAGATATGTGGGATGTGATATTTGAGGAAACAAAACAACTAAATGAAGTTATAACTCATGTATAAATCACTAGTCACAACAAACAGACAAGGGCTTCTGTGGTCCATTCTGATAACAGCAAGGCTCCATTATGATGATCTACCCTTCTCCCAAAGTGTGCAAAGTGTACACTCCCCCTCTGGTGTTAGGAATATGTTTGGAGTGTACGAGTGCACACTCCTGGAGAAGGGTAGGCGATGGGAACACACTGACAACTCACCTTTTCTTGTCAGGGATCAAGGCACACTCAGAGATGTTGGACAGATGTCCTCTCTCAAACACCAACAGCGCGGCGCCACTCTCCGTGTCCTTCAGAAGCAGACATACAATGTGTGGCCCTAATGGCACCCTATTCCCTACAGAGTGCACTACTCTTGACCAGAGCCCTATAGGCCTTGGTCAGAAGTAGTGCACTATATAGGGAATACGGGTGCTATTTAGGCCATGGCCATATCATATAGTTCAGGTTCATACCTATAGGCCTTGGTCAGAAGTAGTGCACTATATAGGGAATAGTGGTTATAAGTAGTGCACTATATAGGGAATACGAGTGCTATTTAGGCCACGGCCATATCATATAGTTCAGTTTCATATCTATGGGCCAGACAATAATCTTTCAACATGAATATATTATTAAAAAATAAGACCGACATCTACAGCCAGGAGTGGACCACGATCCACATAAACACTGAGATGGATTAGGTGTGTGAAATCATACAAACAGGAAATAGACACACAGACAGGAAATAGACAGACACAAAGGCAGGAAATAGACAGACACACAGACAGGAAATAACAGACAAACAGACAGGAAATAGACAGACACACAGACAGGAAATAGACAGACACACAGACAGGAAATAGACAGACACACAGACAGGAAATAACAGACAAACAGACAGGAAATAGACAGACACACAGACAGGAAATAGACAGACACACAGACAGGAAATAGACAGACACACAGACAGGAAATAACAGACCTTGTAACTGCCTTGAGATGTTTACGTCTGTATTAATTAACACACACCGACTCCCAAATGGATACACATTCCCTGCACACCAAAAGTAGTGCACTATATAGGGAATAGTGGTTATAAGTAGTGCACTATATAGGGAATAGTGGTCATAAGTAGTGCACTATATAGGGAATAGTGGTCATAAGTAGTGCACTATATAGGGAATAGTTGTCATAAGTAGTGCACTATATAGGGAATAGTGGTTATAAGTAGTGTTTCATTTGGGAAGCAGTCCTAGTGTTTGGTGGACTTGTGTTTGATGGACCTACCCACAGAGCGGCCGTCTTGTCCTGGGAACTGGTCAGGACTTTGGTGTCATCAAAGCAGAAGTGGCAGCCGGTGACAGCATCTGTGTGACCCCTCAGCACCTTGATAGGAATCTGAAGAGGCACGGAGAATCAAGCCCCATTTCATATCTCCATTACACCATGATGGGAATCAAGCCCCATTTCACATCTCCATTACATCATGATGGGAATCAAGCCCCATTTCACATCTCCATTACATCATGATGGGGGTCTGAAGAGGCACGGAGAATCAAGTCCCATTTCATATCTCCATTACATCATGATGGGGGTCTGAAGAGGCACGGAGAATCAAGCCCCATTTCATATCTCCATTACACCATGATGGGGATCTGAAGAGGCACGGAGAATCAAGCCCCATTTCATGTCTCCATTCCACATAGTAATAGTATTTGAATCAAGCCCTGTCTAACATCTCCATTACACCATGATGGGAATCTGAAGAGGCACGGAGAATCAAGCCCCATTTCACATCTCCATTCCACATAGTAATAGTATTTGAATCAAGCCCCGTCTCACATCTCCATTCCACATAGTAATAGTATTTGAATCAAGCCCCGTGTCACATCTCCATTCCACATAGTAATAGTATTTGAATCAAGCCCCGTCTCACATCTCCATTCCACATAGTAATAGTATTTGAATCAAGCCCCGTCTCACATCTCCATTCCACATAGTAATAGTATTTGAATCAAGCCCCGTGTCACATCTCCATTCCACATAGTAATAATATTTGAATCAAGCCCCGTCTCACATCTCCATTCCACATAGTAATAGTATTTGAATCAAGCCCCATTTCACATCTCCATTCCACATAGTAATAGTATTTGAATCAAGCCCCGTCTCACATCTCCATTCCACATAGTAATAGTATTTGAATCAAGCCCCGTCTCACATCTCCATTCCACATAGTAATAGTATTTGAATCAAGCCCCGTCTCACATCTCCATTCCACATAGTAATAGTATTTGAATCAAGCCCCGTCTCACATCTCCATTCCACATAGTAATAGTATTTGAATCAAGCCCCGTGTCACATCTCCATTACACATAGTAATAGTATTTGAATCAAGCCCCGTGTCACATCTCCATTACACATAGTAATAGTATTTGAATCAAGCCCCATCTCACATCTCCATTCCACATAGTAATAGTATTTGAATCAAGCCCCATTTCACATCTCCATTCCACATAGTAATAGTATTTGAATCAAGCCCCGTCTCACATCTCCATTCCACATAGTAATAGTATTTGAATCAAGCCCCGTCTCACATCTCCATTCCACATAGTAATAGTATTTGAATCAAGCCCCGTCTCACATCTCCATTCCACATAGTAATAGTATTTGAATCAAGCCCCGTCTCACATCTCCATTCCACATAGTAATAGTATTTGAATCAAGCCCCGTCTCACATCTCCATTCCACATAGTAATAGTATTTGAATCAAGCCCCGTGTCACATCTCCATTACACATAGTAATAGTATTTGAATCAAGCCCCGTGTCACATCTCCATTCCACATAGTAATAGTATTTGAATCAAGCCCCGTGTCACATCTCCATTCCACATAGTAATAGTATTTGAATCAAGCCCCGTCTCACATCTCCATTCCACATAGTAATAGTATTTGAATCAAGCCCCGTCTCACATCTCCATTCCACATAGTAATAGTATTTGAATCAAGCCCCATTTCACATCTCCATTCCACATAGTAATAGTATTTGAATCAAGCCCCGTCTCACATCTCCATTCCACATAGTAATAGTATTTGGGCCCAGTTGTTTCCCTAGCACTGTTTCAACATGCTAATGTTTTAGCATTTTTGGCAGAAATCCCATTCAAGCCATGGGACTGATATTAGCATTTTTCACGCATCATGTCCAAATCATCTGAAACTATCTAAAATTGTATTGTGAAAGCACAACAAAATCACTTATATATGTTTTGAACACGACTAAAGCATTGCAGTAATGATAATGTTAATAATCATAATTTAAGACAATAGCCGAGGTCTGTTCTTTCTGTTCTAAAACGACACCTTAATTAATGACCCATCTGTTGAGATGTCTTTGTCATAATTGCTATGCTTGGCCACCAGCCAGATGTATAGCAGGAGGGCTTTTCACGCAGTGTTTCCTAGCCTGGTCCCAGATCTGTTTGTGCTCTTGCCAACTCATTGTCAAGACAAGCATGTTTGTCATGAGTGGTAAGGAGTTGGGCATGATACCACAAACAGACTGGCACTCAAGTGTTTTCAGTTAAAAGCTTGCTGTCTAGTAGGCTAAGGTGCCATCATTCATCCCTGTTATTGTCAGTGTTATGACACAGGTGCAACACAATTAATTATGTATAGCTATGTGGATGGCTGTTAGCTTGACTTGCTAACGTTAACTATTAGCTGACCAATCACTCATTGACGTTTGTAGTTTTAAAAACAGTTCACAGGGAAGTAGCTGCACACTATTACAGCACATAACCCAGCTAGCTAGCTGCTCTAGGATGAGCTATGAACATGAAGGCTATTCAACTCATCCCCTCTCTACCCAGCTAGCTAGCTGCTCTAGGATGAGCTATGAACATGAAGGCTATTCAACTCATCCCCTCTCTACCCAGCTAGCTAGCTGCTCTAGGATGAGCTATGAACATGAAGGCTATTCAACTCATCCCCTCTCTACCCAGCTAGCTAGCTGCTCTAGGATGAGCTATGAACATGAAGGCTATTCAACTCATCCCCTCTCTACCCAGCTAGCTAGCTGCTCTAGGATGAGCTATGAACATGAAGGCTATTCAACTCATCCCCTCTCTACCCAGCTAGCTAGCTGCTCTAGGATGAGCTATGAACATGAAGGCTATTCAACTCATCCCCTCTCTACCCAGCTAGCTAGCTGCTCTAGGATGAGCTATGAACATGAAGGCTATTCAACTCATCCCCTCTCTACCCAGCTAGCTAGCTGCTCTAGGATGAGCTATGAACATGAAGGCTATTCAACTCATCCCCTCTCTACCCAGCTAGCTAGCTGCTCTAGGATGAGCTATGAACATGAAGGCTATTCAACTCATCCCCTCTCTACCCAGCTAGCTAGCTGCTCTAGGATGAGCTATGGACATGAAGGCTATTCAACTCATCCCCTCTCTACCCAGCTAGCTAGCTGCTCTAGGATGAGCTATGAACATGAAGGCTATTCAACTCATCCCCTCTCTACCCAGCTAGCTAGCTGCTCTAGGATGAGCTATGAACATGAAGGCTATTCAACTCATCCCCTCTCTACCCAGCTAGCTAGCTGCTCTAGGATGAGCTATGAACATGAAGGCTATTCAACTCATCCCCTCTCTACCCAGCTAGCTAGCTGCTCTAGGATGAGCTATGAACATGAAGGCTATTCAACTCATCCCCTCTCTACCCAGCTAGCTAGCTGCTCTAGGATGAGCTATGAACATGAAGGCTATTCAACTCATCCCCTCTCTACCCAGCTAGCTAGCTGCTCTAGGATGAGCTATGAACATGAAGGCTATTCAACTCATCCCCTCTCTACCCAGCTAGCTAGCTGCTCTAGGATGAGCTATGAACATGAAGGCTATTCAACTCATCCCCTCTCTACCCAGCTAGCTAGCTGCTCTAGGATGAGCTATGAACATGAAGGCTATTCAACTCATCCCCTCTCTACCCAGCTAGCTAGCTGCTCTAGGATGAGCTATGAACATGAAGGCTATTCAACTCATCCCCTCTCTACCCAGCTAGCTAGCTGCTCTAGGATGAGCTATGAACTTGAAGGCTATTCAACTCATCCCCTCTCTACCCAGCTAGCTAGCTGCTCTAGGATGAGCTATGGACATGAAGGCTATTCAACTCATCCCCTCTCTACCCAGCTAGCTAGCTGCTCTAGGATGAGCTATGAACATGAAGGCTATTCAACTCATCCCCTCTCTACCCAGCTAGCTAGCTGCTCTAGGATGAGCTATGAACATGAAGGCTATTCAACTCATCCCCTCTCTACCCAGCTAGCTAGCTGCTCTAGGATGAGCTATGAACATGAAGGCTATTCAACTCATCCCCTCTCTACCCAGCTAGCTAGCTGCTCTAGGATGAGCTATGAACATGAAGGCTATTCAACTCATCTCCTCTCTACCCAGCTAGCTAGCTGCTCTAGGATGAGCTATGAACATGAAGGCTATTCAACTCATCCCCTCTCTACCCAGCTAGCTAGCTGCTCTAGGATGAGCTATGAACATGAAGGCTATTCAACTCATCCCCTCTCTACCCAGCTAGCTAGCTGCTCTAGGATGAGCTATGAACATGAAGGCTATTCAACTCATCCCCTCTCTACCCAGCTAGCTAGCTGCTCTAGGATGAGCTATGAACATGAAGGCTATTCAACTCATCCCCTCTCTACCCAGCTAGCTAGCTGCTCTAGGATGAGCTATGAACATGAAGGCTATTCAACTCATCCCCTCTCTACCCAGCTAGCTAGCTGCTCTAGGATGAGCTATGAACATGAAGGCTATTCAACTCATCCCCTCTCTACCCAGCTAGCTAGCTGCTCTAGGATGAGCTATGAACATGAAGGCTATTCAACTCATCCCCTCTCTACCCAGCTAGCTAGCTGCTCTAGGATGAGCTATGAACATGAAGGCTATTCAACTCATCCCCTCTCTACCCAGCTAGCTAGCTGCTCTAGGATGAGCTATGAACATGAAGGCTATTCAACTCATCCCCTCTCTACCCAGCTAGCTAGCTGCTCTAGGATGAGCTATGAACATGAAGGCTATTCAACTCATCCCCTCTCTACCCAGCTAGCTAGCTGCTCTAGGATGAGCTATGAACATGAAGGCTATTCAACTCATCCCCTCTCTACCCAGCTAGCTACCTGCTACCTGCTCTAGGATGAGCTATGAACATGAAGGCTATTCAACTCATCCCCTCTCTACCCAGCTAGCTAGCTGCTCTAGGATGAGCTATGAACATGAAGGCTATTCAACTCATCCCCTCTCTACCCAGCTAGCTAGCTGCTCTAGGATGAGCTATGAACATGAAGGCTATTCAACTCATCCCCTCTCTACCCAGCTAGCTAGCTGCTCTAGGATGAGCTATGAACATGAAGGCTATTCAACTCATCCCCTCTCTACCCAGCTAGCTACCTGCTACCTGGGCAGCTAGCTACCTGCTACCTGGGGAGCTAGCTAACTGAGACCTGGGCAGCTAGCTAGCTGAGACCTGGGCAGCTAGCTACCTGCTACCTGGGCAGCTAGCTACCTGCTACCTGGGGAGCTAGCTAACTGAGACCTGGGCAGCTAGCTAGCTGAGACCTGGGCAGCTAGCTAACTGATACCTGGGCAGCTAGCTAACTGATACCTGGGCAGCTAGCTAACTGATACCTGGGCAGCTAGCTACCTGAGACCTGGGCAGCTAGCTAACTGAGACCTGGGCAGCTAGCTAACTGAGACCTGGGCAGCTAGCTAACTGAGACCTGGGCAGCTAGCTACCTGATACCTGGGCAGCTAGCTAACTGAGACCTGGGCAGCTAGCTAACTGATACCTGGGCAGCTAGCTAACTGAGACCCGGGCAGCTAGCTAACTGATACCTGGGCAGCTAGCTAACTGATACCTGGGCTAGCTCCTGATGTTCCCACACCGAGGCTCTTCTCTTCTCCACATCCTTCTCCTCTTTCCCTTCATCAATGGTCTCATCAAGTGACAAAGGGTCGATATTTCTCCAAGTCATTTTGTCCAGGAAACGAAATGTATTTCTCTACGTTAGGTATTTCATTGTTTTGGGGTAAAAGTATCTAGCTACTGTAGCTAACAGGTCAGTCAGAGTAGCCAATGTTGTCCAAAGTTTGCGTTCCCATAGCGACGGCCAGGCATCAGGAGCACTGAGTTTGGTGTGACTGAGATGGATAACAATCTGAAATGTGCAGACTACACACACGGACAGAGATTTTTTTTAATGTAAGGACATTTTTTTGATATACATATATAATATACATATAATATACATATAATATACATATAATATACATATAATATACATTATTAATATATAATATACATATTAATATATAATATACATATTAATATATAATATACATAATATACATATATCCGTCACCCTCGCCACTACCCGGGCTCGAACCAGGGACCCTCTGCACACATCAGCAACTGAAACCCACGAAGCATCGTTACCCATCACAACCACTTCAGGTCTCAGAGCGAGTGACATAACCAATTGAAACGCTATTAGCGCGCACCACCGCTAACTGGCTAACCATTTCACATCGGTTACACATACATACAGTTGAAAGTCGGAAGTTTACATACTCTTAGGTTGGACTCATTAAAACTCGTTTTTCAACCACTCCACACATTTCTTGTTAACCAACTATAGTTTTGGCAAGTCGTTTGGGACATCTACTTTGTGCATGACACAAGTAACTTTTCCAACAATTGGATACACACAGATTATTTCACTTATAATTCACTGTATCACAATTCCAGTGGGTCAGAAGTTTACATACACTAAGTTGACTGTCTTTACACACCTTGGAAAATTCCAGAAAATGATGTCATGGCTTTAGAAGCTTCTGATAGGCTAATTGACATCATTTGAGTCAATTCGAGGTGTACCTATGGATGTATTTCAAGGCCTACCTTCAAACTCAGTGCCTCTTTGTCGACATCAGGGGAAAATCAAAAGTAATCAGCCAAGATCTCAGAAAAATAACGCCTGAATGTACCACCTTCATCTGTACGAACAATAGTACACAAGTATAAACACCATGGGACCACGCAGCCGTCATACCGCTCAGGAAGGAGACGCGTTCTGTCTCCTAGAGATGAACCTACTTTGGTGCTAAAAGTGCAGATCACTCCCAGAACAACAGCAAAGGACCTTGTGAAGATGCTGAAGGAAACAGGTACAAAAGTTTCTATATCCACAGTAAAACAAGTCCTATATCAACATAACCTGAAAGGCCGCTCAGCAAGGAAGTAGCCACTGCTCCAAAAATGCCATAAAAAAGCCAGACTACGGTTTGCAACTGCACATGGGGACAAAGATCGTACTTTTTGGAGAAATGTCCTCTGGTCTGATGAAACAGAAATAGAACTGTTTGGCCATAATGACCATCGTTATGTTTGGAGGAAAAAGGGGGAGGCTTGCGAGCCGAAGAACACCATCCCAACCGTGAAGCACGGGGTGGCAGCATCATGTTGTGGCGGTGCTTTGCTGCAGGTGGGAAAATTATGTGGATATATTGAAGCAACATCTCAAGACATCAGTCAGAAAGTTAAAGCTTGGTTGCAAATGGGTCTTCCAAATGGACAATGACCCCAAGCATACTTCCAAAAGTTGTGGCAAAATGGGACAACAAAGTCAAGGTATTGGAGTGGCCATCACAAAGCCCTGACCTCAATCCTATAGAACATTTGTGGGCAGAACTGAAAAAGCGTGTGCGAGCAAGGAGGCCTACAAATCGGACTCAGTTACACCAGCTCTGTCAGGAGGAAATAGGCCAAAATTCACCCAACTTATTGTGGGAAGCTTGTGGAAGGTTTGACCTAAGTGAAACAATTTAAAGGCAATGCTACCAAATACTAATTGAGTGTATGTAAACTTCCGACCCACTGGGAATGTGATGAAATAATTAAATTTGAAATAAATAATTCTCTCTACTATTATTCTGACATTTCACATTCTTAAAATAAAGTGGTGATCCTAACTGACCTAAATAGCAAATTTTTACAAGGATTAAATGTCAGGAATTCTGATAAACTGAGTTTAAATGTATTTGGCTAAGGTGTGTGTAAACTTCAACTGTATGTGTGTGTAATCAATCTACAGGTGTATGTAAACTTCAACTGTGTGTGTGTGTAATCAATCTACAGGTGTATGTCAACTTACGACTTCAAATGTGTATTATACACGTGTTTATTGCATATCCCAATACCACATTTTCACAAATGTTTTTAGGAATTTTTGCAAATGTATAACTTTTTTTTTTTACTGAAATATCACATTTCCATAAGTATTCAGACCCTTTACTCAGTACTTTGTTGAAGCACCTTAGGCAGCGATTACAGCCTTGAGTCTTCTTGGGTATGACGCTACAAGCTTGGTACACCTGTATTTGGGGAGTTTCTCCCATTCTTCCTTGAAGATCCTCTCAAGCTCTGTCAGGTTGGATGGGGAGCATCGCAGCAAAGCTATTTTCAGGTTTCTCCAGAGATGTTTGATTGTGTTCAAGTCCGGGCTACTCAAGGACATTGAGACTTGTCCCAAAACCACTCCTGCGTTGTCTTGGCTGTGTGCTTAGAGTCGTTCTGTTGGAAAGTGAACCTTCGCCCCAGTCTGAGGTCCTGAGTGCTTAGGGTCGTTGTCCTGTCGGAAGGTGAACCTACGCCCCAGTCTGAGGTCCTGAGCGCTCTGGAGCAGTTTCTCTCTGTGCTTTGCTCCGTTCATCTTTCCCTTGATCCTGACTAGTCTCCCAGTTCCTGCAGCTGAAAAACATCCCCACAGCATGATGCTGCCACCACCATGCTTCACCGTAGGGATGGTGCCAGGTTTCCTCCAGATGTGACGCTTGGCATTCAGGCCAAAGAGTTCAATCTTGGTTTCATCAGACCAGAGAATCTTGTTTCTTATGGTCTGAGTCTTCAGGTGCCTTTTGGCAAAACTCCAAGCGGGCTGTCATGTGCCTTTTACTGAGGAGTGGCTTCCATCTGGCAACTCTACCATAAAGGCCTGATTGGTGTAGTCAAAACAGGACTTTATGGTAGAATGCTGTAGAGATGGTTGTCTTTCTGGAAGGTTCTCCCATCTTCAAAAAGGACCTCTGGCACTCTGACAGAATGACCATCATTTGCTCAGTTTAGAAAGAGTCTTGGTGGTTCCAAACTTCTTTCATTTAAGAATGATGGAGACCACTGTGTTCTTGGGGACCTTCAATGCTGCAGAAATGTTTTGGTACCCTTCCCCAGATCTGTGCCTTGACACAATCCTGTCTCGTAGCTCTACGGACAATTCCTTCGACCTCATGGCTTGGTTTTTGGTCTGACATGCATTGTCAACTGTGGGACCTTATATAGACAGGTGAGTGCCTTTCCAAATCATGTCCAATCAATTGAATTTACTACAGGTGGACTCCAATCAAGTTGTAGAAACATCTCAAGGATGATCAATAGAAACAGGAAGCACCTGAGATCAATTTCAAGTCTCATAACAAAGGGTCTGAATACTGATGTAAATAAGGTATTTCTGTTTTATGTTTAATACATTTGCAGAAATGTCTAAAAACCTGTTTTCACTTTGTTATTATGGGGTATTGTATGTAGATTGAGGGGGGGGGGGAATTATAGAATAATGTAACAAAATGTGGAAAAAGTCCAGGGGTCTGAATACTTTCCAAATGTATACAACTTTTTATCCATTTAAAGATACATGATGGTAACAACTCACATCACAGACAATCTGGAAAGACACGATAATAACAGAGACAGATTACAACAACAACAAAATCTCCAATGTTTATTGATTAACAGACGATAGCAAGACCTCTCAACATATCAGCCCGAGACATCGATCAGCAAAAAAAAAAACTCACATCTCATGAGAATTACAATTTCAAATGTAAAGTAAGACCCTCTTTCATCAGCATCATAACTACAGGGCTATTGGAATTCATACAGAATGGTTCCCGACTCCCGTCTCCAGATATCTGTCCTCATAGAGGACATCCTGTTGTCTGTCGGATCACAGATTCACTGCAGATTCTTCCCACGGATGCTCTTCAACCTGGTCAGATGGGAGAGGAAGGATCAATATCATGTATGTAATAACCCTGTCATAATACTGTAACACGGATGCTCTTCAACCTGGTCAGATGGGAGAGGAAGGATCAATATCATGTATGTAATAACCCTGTCATAATACTGTAACACGGATGCTCTTCAACCTGGTCAGATGGGAGAGGAAGGATCAATATCATGTATGTAATAACCCTGTCATAATACTGTAACACGGATGCTCTTCAACCTGGTCAGATGGGAGAGGAAGGATCAATATCATGTATGTAATAACCCTGTCATAATACTGTAACACGGATGCTCTTCAACCTGGTCAGATGGGAGAGGAAGGATCAATATCATGTATGTAATAACCCTGTCATAATACTGTAACACGGATGCTCTTCAACCTGGTCAGATGGGAGAGGAAGGATCAATATCATGTATGTAATAACCCTGTCATAATACTGTAACACGGATGCTCTTCAACCTGGTCAGATGGGAGAGGAAGGATCAATATCATGTATGTAATAACCCTGTCATAATACTGTAACACGGATGCTCTTCAACCTGGTCAGATGGGAGAGGAAGGATCAATATCATGTATGTAATAACCCTGTCATAATACTGTAACACGGATGCTCTTCAACCTGGTCAGATGGGAGAGGAAGGATCAATATCATGTATGTAATAACCCTGTCATAATACTGTAACACGGATGCTCTTCAACCTGGTCAGATGGGAGAGGAAGGATCAATATCATGTATGTAATAACCCTGTCATAATACTGTAACACGGATGCTCTTCAACCTGGTCAGATGGGAGAGGAAGGATCAATATCATGTATGTAATAACCCTGTCATAATACTGTAACACGGATGCTCTTCAACCTGGTCAGATGGGAGAGGAAGGATCAATATCATGTATGTAATAACCCTGTCATAATACTGTAGCATGTTTAAATGACATGGGTCAATTGGTTTTGGCCTGGTTCTAACCATTGTTGCCCTTTTTGGCCAGGTCCAAACCATTTCTGGGCTGGTTCTAACTGTTTTGTACTACAATTAATGCCCTCTGACCTTCTGAGCAGCTCTTCTGTTGATACCCCTCCCCCCTCCTCTCCGTCCTCCTGGCCGTTCCCGTCACTCCCCTCTGAGCTGCTGTCTGATGACTCCTCCTTCTTGGTCTTCTTCTGCTTGCCTTTGTGCTTGTGTCTCTTGTGCTTCTTCTTCTGCTGTTAACAACAACAGCGGCAGAGAGGGAGAGTCAAGAGGACATACTGACAGACGGTGAACGGCGTTCCTGGCACTTCCACCAAAAACAAAAAGACCAAACATATTTGGTACAATGGTCCTCTTGAATAACTCACTTTGCCTGCCTGCCTGCCTGCCAGCCTGCCAGCCAGCCAGCCAGCCAGCCAGCCAGCCAGCCGGCCAGCCGGCCAGACAGACAGACAGACAGACAGACAGACAGACAGACAGACAGACAGACAGACAGACAGAGAAACAGACAGACAGAGAAACAGACAGACAGAGAAACAGAGAAACAGAGAGAGGACTCTTGAACAGACACCGTAGTCTATTCTCCTGGGTTAAGTTGTTTTCCCCGGCCGTACCTTCTTGTCCTTCTTGTGCTTGCCGTGTTTCTTGGCTTTGTGCTTCTCCTTACACTTCTTCTTGTGTTTGTCGTCCTTAGCAGAGGGAGTCGGGGACGGACGGCGCTCCGCTGCTGAAAAGACAAGCAGAGATGGTGAGACTCCAAATCATCTATATCAACGTCTCAAGATGAGCTGCAACAGACTGGTTCGAACAGCTTTTTGTGAACAACAAGATGTTAAGGAATCACAACGTCCGTTATAACCGGGATTTGATTGGATCACGTTATTGGTAAGGGACTCACTCAATGTAGAGGAAGGAGGAGGCAGCCGAGGTCCAAACTCCTCCTCTTCCATTTCCTGGTCCCGAGGGGGAGGGGCAGCAGCAGGACCACTGGGCGTTTTGAACAGAATGTCTAAAAAATAAAAAACTGAGTTAAAACCATCAGAGATGTCAGAGGTCTCCCATCATTCTCCACTACCCAGAGAGCTAAAACCATCAGAGGACTCCCATCATTCTCCACTACCCAGAGAGTTAAAACCATCAGAGATGTTAGAGGTCTCCCATCATTCTCCACTACCCAGAGAGTTAAAACCATCAGAGATGTCAGAGATCTCCCATCATTCTCCACTACCCAGAGAGTTAAAACCATCAGAGATGTCAGAGATCTCCCATCATTCTCCACTACCCAGAGAGTTGAAACCATCAGAGATGTCAGAGATCTCCCATCATTCTCCACTACCCAGAGAGTTAAAACCATCAGAGATGTCAGACATCTCCCATCATTCTCCACTAGCCAGAGAGTTAAAACCATCAGAGATGTCAGAGATGTCCCATCATTCTCCACTACTCAGAGAGTTAAAACCATCAGAGATGTCAGAGATGTCCCATCATTCTCCACTACCCAGAGAGTTAAAACCATCAGAGATGTCTCTCTGCTGTCTTGACTGGAACTAATGGGGATCCATAATAAACCCCAGGAAGAGTAGCTGCTGCCTTGGCAACAGGAACTAATGGGGATCCATAATAAACCTCAGGAAGAGTAGCTGCTGCCTTGACAGGAACTAATGGGGATCCATAATAAACCCCAGGAAGAGTAGCTGCTGTCTTGGCAACAGGAACTAATGGGGATCCATAATAAACCCCAGGAAGAGTAGCTGCTGCCTTGGCAGGAACTAATGTGGATCCATAATAAACCCCAGGAAGAGTAGCTGCTGCCTTGGCATGAACTAATGGGGATCCATAATAAACCCCAGGAAGAGTAGCTGCTGCCTTGGCAACAGGAACTAATGGGGATCCATAATAAACCCCAGGAAGAGTAGCTGCTGCCTTGGCAACAGGAACTAATGGGGATCCATAATAAACCCCAGGAAGAGTAGCTGCTGCCTTGGCAACAGGAACTAATGGGGATCCATAATAAACCCCAGGAAGAGTAGCTGCTGCCTTGACATTAACTAATGGGGATCCATAATAAACCCCAGGAAGAGTAGCTGCTGCCTTGGCAGGAACTAATGTGGATCCATAATAAACCCCAGGAAGAGTAGCTGCTGCCTTGGCATGAACTAATGGGGATCCATAATAAACCCCAGGAAGAGTAGCTGCTGCCTTGGCAACAGGAACTAATGGGGATCCATAATAAACCCCAGGAAGAGTAGCTGCTGCCTTGGCAACAGGAACTAATGGGGATCCATAATAAACCCCAGGAAGAGTAGCTGCTGCCTTGGCAGGAACTAATGGGGATCCATAATAAACCCCAGGAAGAGTAGCTGCTGCCTTGGCAACAGGAACTAATGGGGATCCATAATAAACCCCAGGAAGAGTAGCTGCTGCCTTGGCAACAGGAACTAATGGGGATCCATAATAAACCCCAGGAAGAGTAGCTGCTGCCTTGGCAACAGGAACTAATGGGGATCCATAATAAACCCCAGGAAGAGTAGCTGCTGCCTTGGCAACAGGAACTAATGGGGATCCATAATAAACCCCAGGAAGAGTAGCTGCTGCCTTGGCAGGAACTAATGGGGATCCATAATAAACCCTGGGAAGAGTAGCTGCTGCCTTGACATTAACTAATGGGGATCCATAATAAACCCCAGGAAAAGTAGCTGCTGCCTTGAGATGAACTAATGGGGATCCATAATAAACCCCAGGAAAAGTAGCTGCTGCCTTGACATGAACTAATGGGGATCCATAATAAACCCCAGGAAGAGTAGCTGCTGCCTTGACAGGAACTAATGGGGTTCCATAATAAACCCCAGGAAGAGTAGCTGCTGCCTTGACAGGAACTAATGGGGATCCATAATAAACCCCAGGAAGAGTAGCTGCTGCCTTGACAGGAACTAATGGGGATCCATAATAAACCCCAGGAAGAGTAGCTGCTGCCTAGACAGGAACTAATGGGGATCCATAATAAACCCCAGGAAGAGTAGCTGCTGCCTAGACAGGAACTAATGGGGATCCATAATAAACCCCAGGAAGAGTAGCTGCTGCCTTAACAGGAACTAATAGGGAACCATAATAAACCCCAGGAAGAGTAGCTGCTGCCTTGACATGAACTAATGGGGATCCATAATAAACCCCAGGAAGAGTAGCTGCTGCCTTGACATGAACTAATGGGGATCCATAATAAACCCCAGGAAGAGTAGCTGCTGCCTTGACATGAACTAATGGGGATCCATAATAAACCCCAGGAAGAGTAGCTGCTGCCTTGGCAACAGGAACTAATGGGGATCCATAATAAACCCCAGGAAGAGTAGCTGCTGCCTTGACAGGAACTAATGGGGATCCATAATAAACCCCAGGAAGAGTAGCTGCTGCCTTGGCAGGAACTAATGGGGATCCATAATAAACCCCAGGAAGAGTAGCTGCTGCCTAGACAGGAACTAATGGGGATCCATAATAAACCCCAGGAAGAGTAGCTGCTGCCTTAACAGGAACTAATAGGGAACCATAATAAACCCCAGGAAGAGTAGCTGCTGCCTAGACAGGAACTAATGGGGATCCATAATAAACCCCAGGAAGAGTAGCTGCTGCCTTGGCAGGAACTAATGTGGATCCATAATAAACCCCAGGAAGAGTAGCTGCTGCCTTGGCAGGAACTAATGGGGATCCATAATAAACCCCAGGAAGAGTAGCTGTTGCCTTGGCAGGAACTAATGGGGAACCATAACAAACCCCAGGAAGAGTAGCTGCTGCCTTGGCAACAGGAACTAATGGGGATCCATAATAAACCCCAGGAAGAGTAGCTGCTGCCTTGGCAGGAACTAATGGGGATCCATAATAAACCCCAGGAAGAGTAGCTGCTGCCTTGGCAGGAACTAATGGGGATCCATAATAAACCCCAGGAAGAGTAGCTGCTGCCTTGGCAACAGGAACTAATGGGGATCCATAATAAACCCCAGGAAGAGTAGCTGTTGCCTTGGCAGGAACTAATGGGGAACCATAACAAACCCCAGGAAGAGTAGCTGCTGCCTAGACAGGAACTAATGGGGATCCATAATAAACCCCAGGAAGAGTAGCTGCTGCCTTGGCAGGAACTAATGTGGATCCATAATAAACCCCAGGAAGAGTAGCTGCTGCCTTGGCAGGAACTAATGGGGATCCATAATAAACCCCAGGAAGAGTAGCTGCTGCCTTGGCAGGAACTAATGGGGATCCATAATAAACCCCAGGAAGAGTAGCTGTTGCCTTGGCAGGAACTAATGGGGAACCATAACAAACCCCAGGAAGAGTAGCTGCTGCCTAGACAGGAACTAATGGGGATCCATAATAAACCCCAGGAAGAGTAGCTGCTGCCTTGGCAGGAACTAATGTGGATCCATAATAAACCCCAGGAAGAGTAGCTGCTGCCTTGGCAGGAACTAATGGGGATCCATAATAAACCCCAGGAAGAGTAGCTGCTGCCTTGGCAACAGGAACTAATGGGGATCCATAACAAATACAAATATCTCATCATTCTCCTAACAACCCAAACAGCCGTTGTTAAACCACCATATATATATTGGCTATAGGAACCGAAGGACCAGTGTTCATACCTGGGTGCTGGCTGGGTGTAGCTGACACAGGAGGACCAGTGTTCATACCTGGGTGCTGGCTGGGTGTAGCTGACACAGGAGGACCAGTGTTCATACCTGGGTGTAGTCGACACAGGAGGACCAGTGTTCATACCTGGGTGTAGCTGACACAGGAGGACCAGTGTTCATACCTGGGTGCTGGCTGGGTGTAGCTGACACAGGAGGACCAGTGTTCATACCTGGGTGCTGGCTGGGTGTAGCTGACACAGGAGGACCAGTGTTCATACCTGGGTGTAGTCGACACAGGAGGACCAGTGTTCATACCTGGGTGTACCTGACACAGGAGGACCAGTGTTCATACCTGGGTGCTGGCTGGGTGTAGCTGACACAGGAGGACCAGTGTTCATACCTGGGTGTAGTCGACACAGGAGGACCAGTGTTCATACCTGGGTGTACCTGACACAGGAGGACCAGTGTTCATACCTGGGTGCTGGCTGGGTGTAGTCGACACAGGAGGACCAGTGTTCATACCTGGGTGCTGGCTGGGTGTCGTTGACACAGGAGGAGCAGGCTGGGTTGTGTTGACATTCAACTGGTTAGATATCTGAGGCCCAGTCCCAGCCTTGCTCCGAACCCCTTCCTCCTTCTCCTCCTCCTCCTCACTCTCTCCTTCAGAAGAAGAGGAAGACTTCTCGTCTGATGAACTGGCGAAGATGGCCTTGAACAGATCCATAGACGGCCTGCTCTCCTCCTCCTCCTCCTCCTCTTTCTGCTCCGTGTCTGGCTGCTCAGTTAGTCAGAAACATCATCGATTAACATGTGACTTACAAAACATCTGTATCTCTTACGTCGGTCGACCCTCTACGGATTACAGTAGAGCGTCGACCCTCTACGGATTACAGTAGACCGTCGACCCTCTACGGATTACAGTAGACCGTCGACCCTCTACGGATTACAGTAGACCGTCGACCCTCTACGGATTACAGTAGACCGTCGACCCTCTACGGATTACAGTAGACCGTCGACCCTCTACGGATTACAGTAGACCGTCGACCCTCTACGGATTACAGTAGACCGTCGACCCTCTACGGATTACAGTAGACCGTCGACCCTCTACGGATTACAGTAGACCGTCGACCCTCTACGGATTACAGTAGACCGTCGACCCTCTACGGATTACAGTAGAACATCAACCCTCTACGGATTACAGTAGACCGTCAACCCTCTACGGATTACAGTAGACTGTCAACCCTCTTAGGATTACAGTAGACTGTCAAACCTCTTAGGATTACAGTAGACTGTCAAACCTCTCAGGATTACAGTAGACTGTCAAACCTCTCAGGATTACAGTAGACTGTCAACCCTCTACGGATTACAGTAGACTGTCAAACCTCTACGGATTACAGTAGACTATTACATCAGTGGTGTATGTAGTGTAGTAGGATGGTACCAGAACCTCCTACAGTAGGATCAGTGGTGTATGTAGTATAGTAGGATGGTACCAGAACCTCTACAGTAGGATCAATGGTGTATGTAGTATAGTAGGATGGTACCAGAACCTCCTACAGTAGGATCAGTGGTGTATGTAGTGTAGTAGGATGGTACCAGCACCTCCTACAGTAGGATCAGTGGTGTATGTAGTAGGATGGTACCAGAACCTCTACAGTAGGATCGGTGGTATATGTAGCAGGATGGTACCAGAACCTCTACAGTAGGATCAGTGGTGTATGTAGTGTAGTAGGATGGTACCAGAACCTCTACAGTAAGATCAGTGGTGTATGTAGTAGGATGGTACCAGAACCTCTACAGTAGAATCAGTGGTGTATGTCATGTAGTAGGATGGTACCAGAACCTCTACAGTAGGATCAGTGATGTATGTAGCAGGATGGTACCAGAACCTCTACAGTAGAATCAGTGGTGTATGTCATGTAGTAGGATGGTACCAGAACCTCTACAGTAGGATCAGTGATGTATGTAGCAGGATGGTACCAGAACCTCTACAGTAAGATCAGTGGTGTATGTAGTGTAGTAGGATGGTACCAGAACCTCTACAGTAGGATCAGTGGTGTATGTAGCAGGATGGTACCAGAACCTCTACAGTAGGATCAGTGGTATATGTAGCAGGATGGTACCAGAACCTCTACAGTAGGATCAGTGGTGTATGTAGTGTAGTAGGATGGTACCAGAACCTCTACAGTAGGATCAGTGGTATATGTAGCAGGATGGTACCAGAACCTCTACAGTAGGATCAGTGATACATGTAGTGTAGTAGGATGGTACCAGAACCTCTACAGTAGGATCAGTGGTATATGTAGCAGGATGGTACCAGAACCTCTACAGTAGGATCAGTGGTGTATGTAGTAGGATGGTACCAGAACCTCTACAGTAGGATCGGTGGTATATGTAGCAGGATGGTACCAGAACCTCTACAGTAGGATCAGTGGTGTATGTAGTGTAGTAGGATGGTACCAGAACCTCTACAGTAGGATCGGTGGTATATGTAGCAGGATGGTACCAGAACCTCTACAGTAGGATCAGTGGTGTATGTAGTGTAGTAGGATGGTACCAGAACCTCTACAGTAGGATCAGTGGTGTATGTAGTAGGATGGTACCAGAACCTCTACAGTAGAATCAGTGGTGTATGTCATGTAGTAGGATGGTACCAGAACCTCTACAGTAGGATCAGTGATGTATGTAGCAGGATGGTACCAGAACCTCTACAGTAGGATCAGTGGTGTATGTAGTAGGATGGTACCAGAACCTCTACAGTAAGATCAGTGGTGTATGTAGTGTAGTAGGATGGTACCAGAACCTCTACAGTAGGATCAGTGGTGTATGTAGCAGGATGGTACCAGAACCTCTACAGTAGGATCAGTGGTATATGTAGCAGGATGGTACCAGAACCTCTACAGTAGGATCAGTGGTGTATGTAGTGTAGTAGGATGGTACCAGAACCTCTACAGTAGGATCAGTGGTATATGTAGCAGGATGGTACCAGAACCTCTACAGTAGGATCAGTGATACATGTAGTGTAGTAGGATGGTACCAGAACCTCTACAGTAGGATCAGTGGTGTATGTAGTAGGATGGTACCAGAACCTCTACAGTAGGATCAGTGGTATATGTAGCAGGATGGTACCAGAACCTCTACAGTAGGATCGGTGGTATATGTAGCAGGATGGTACCAGAACCTCTACAGTAGGATCAGTGGTGTATGTAGTAGGATGGTACCAGAACCTCTACAGTAGGATCAGTGGTGTATGTAGTGTAGTAGGATGGTACCAGAACCTCTACAGTAGGATCAGTGGTGTATGTAGCAGGATGGTACCAGAACCTCTACAGTAGGATCAGTGGTGTATGTAGTAGGATGGTACCAGAACCTCTACAGTAGGATCAGTGGTGTATGTAGTAGGATGGTACCAGTACCTCTACAGTAGGATCCGTTGTAGGGCCATCAGTAGTAGAGGCTTCTGGTCCTGACCCAGAGGCTTCAATACGAGCCACACTGAGGAACTCACTGACCGGATCCTTCTCCTTCCTCTCCTTGTCCCCAGCCTGGCCAGACACATCCCACCTGGACCTCTTCCCTGGCTCAGAGGGCTTCACACCTACACAGAGAGAGAGAGATGTAGGGGCCAGGTTTACACAGAGAGACGTAGGGGCCAGGTTTACACAGAGAGAGAGAGACGTAGGGGCCAGGTTTACACAGAGAGACGTAGGGGCCAGGTTTACACAGAGAGACATAGGGGCCAGGTTTACACAGAGAGACATAGGGGCCAGGTTTACACAGAGAGATACAGAGAGACGTAGGGGCCAGGTTTACACAGAGAGAGAGAGAGAGACGTAGGGGCCAGGTTTACACAGAGAGACGTAGGGGCCAGGTTTACACAGAGAGATACAGAGAGACGTAGGGGCCAGGTTTACACAGAGAGAGAGAGAGACGTAGGGGCCAGGTTTACACAGAGAGAGAGAGAGACGTAGGGCCAGGTTTACACAGAGAGATACAGAGAGACGTAGGGGCCAGGTTTACACAGAGAGACGTAGGGGCCAGGTGTACACAGAGAGAGAGAGAGACGTAGGGGCCAGGTTTACACAGAGAGACGTAGGGGCCAGGTTTACACAGAGAGATACAGAGAGACGTAGGGCCAGGTTTACACAGAGAGAGAGAGACGTAGGCGGCAGGTTTACACAGAGAGAGAGAGAGAGACGTAGGGGCCAGGTTTACACACAGAGAGAGAGAGAGACGTAGGGGCCAGGTTTACACAGAGAGAGGGAGAGAGACGTAGGGGCCAGGTTTACACACAGAGAGAGAGAGAGAGACGTAGGGGCCAGGTTTACACAGAGAGAGAGAGAGAGACGTAGGGGCCAGGTTTACACAGAGAGAGAGAGAGAGACGTAGGGGCCAGGTTTACACAGAGAGAGAGAGAGAGACGTAGGGGCCAGGTTTACACAGAGAGAGGGAGAGAGACGTAGGGCCAGGTTTACACACAGAGAGAGAGACGTAGGGGCCAGGTTTACACACAGAGAGAGAGACGTAGGGGCCAGGTTTACACAGAGAGAGAGAGAGACTTAGGGCCAGGTTTACACAGAGAGAGAGAGAGAGAGAGACGTAGGGGCCAGGTTTACACAGAGAGACATAGGGGCCAGGTTTACCCAGACATCACAGCAGGCGTCATGGAAAACACCCCCTTCTTCCACAGAGTATAAAACCACCCATGACAAAATGGACATTAGATCAGAAAACAGGGAGCTGTTGCTAAAGGAGTGTAGTGTAGTGTAGTGTAGTGTAGTGTAGTGTAGTGTAGTGAGGTGTAGTGTAGTGTAGTGAGGTGTAGTGTAGTGTAGTGAGGTGTAGTGAGGTGTAGTGGGGTGTAGTGAGGTGTAGTGTAGTGAGGTGTAGTGTAGTGTAGTGGGGTGTAGTGAGGTGTGGTGTAGTGAGGTGTAGTGTAATGAGGTGTAGTGTAGTGGGGTGTAGTGTAGTGTAGTGTAGTGGGGTGTAGTGAGGTGTAGTGTAGTGAGGTGTAGTGTAGTGTAGTGAGGTGTAGTGTAGTGAGGTGTAGTGAGGTGTAGTGGGGTGTAGTGAGGTGTAGTGTAGTGAGGTGTAGTGTAGTGTAGTGAGGTGTAGTGGGGTGTAGTGAGGTGTGGTGTAGTGAGGTGTAGTGTAATGAGGTGTAGTGTAGTGTAGTGTAGTGAGGTGTAGTGTAGTGTAGTGAGGTGTAGTGGGGTGTAGTGAGGTGTAGTGAGGTGTGGTGTAGTGAGGTGTAGTGTAGTGAGGTGTAGTGTAGTGAGGTGTAGTGTAGTGTAGTGAGGTGTAGTGTAGTGAGGTGTAGTGTATTGTAGTGAGGTGTAGTGGGGTGTAGTGAGGTGTAGTGTAGTGAGGTGTGGTGTAGTGAGGTGTAGTGTAGTGTAGTGAGGTGTAGTGGGGTGTAGTGAGGTGTAATTAGTGAGGTGTGGTGTAGTGAGGTGTGGTGTAGTGAGGTGTAGTGTAGTGTAGTGAGGTGTAGTGTAGTGAGGTGTAGTGTAGTGTAGTGAGGTGTAGTGTAGTGAGGTGTAGTGTAGTGTAGTGAGGTGTGGTGTAGTGAGGTGTGGTGTAGTGAGGTGTAGTGTAGTGAGGTGTAGTGTAGTGTAGTGAGGTGTAGTGAGGTGTAGTGTAGTGTAGTGAGGGTGAGGTGTAGTGTAGTGTAGTGAGGTGTAGTGTAGTGAGGTGTGGTGTAGTGAGGTGTAGTGTATTGTAGTGAGGTGTAGTGTAGTGAGGTGTAGTGTAGTGTAGTGAGGTGTAGTGTAGTGTGTGTATATGTAGTGTAGTGAGGTGTAGTGTAGTGAGGTGTAGTGTAGTGAGGTGTAGTGTAGTGTAGTGAGGTGTAGTGTAGTGAGTTGTAGTGTAGTGAGGTATAGTGTAGTGAGAGTGAGGTGTAGTGTAGTGAGGTGTAGTGTAGTGAGAGTGAGGTGTAGTGTAGTGAGGGTGAGGTGTAGTGTAGTGTGGTGTAGTGAGGTGTAGTGTAGTGTAGTGAGGTGTAGTGTAGTGAGGTGTAGTGTAGTGAGGTATAGTGTAGTGTAGTGAGGTGTAGTGTAGTGAGGTGTAGTGTAGTGAGAGTGAGGTGTAGTGTAGTGAGGTGTAGTGTAGTGTGTGTATATGTAGTGTAGTGTAGCCAACTGTATGTACTTGAATCCACTGAGTTTTCCCGCTCTTGAGCGGTCCCCACCCCTTTTCCTTTGTCTACCAAGCCGTCATATCAGTTTGGTCCGCTAGGGACTTTTTCTTTGTATCATTTAGTAACCCATGTATGACGTATTGTGTGTGTGTTTACGTAATTCTGTGACTAAGTTAGTTAGTAAATAAATAATTAAGTTGATTTGTATATCGCTGATTCAGGGTTCATGCAGATATCCAAGGGGGTTGAGACGTTCAGTAATGAGACTAATGAGGTAATAATACATTAATAAGTGACTAATCGATAAGATATGAAAACATCGGAAGAGTTATATTCGGGAAATAAAAACTCTAAACATTTTCCCGTGGTGCCGACTTCCTAGTTAATTAAAGTCACATGATTAGTTTAATCGCGTAATTAAATTAAACAGAGAATAGATTTGATAATATACAATGAAAGTCAACGCCCCGACACTCTGAAATTCTTCCCTGTAACACTTGAGATAAAATGTGTCTGGATAAAGTGGAACTGATTGTTTGTTACCTTGTGGAGCGGGGGAAGCACTAGCTGTTGGACTCTCTGATACAGTCAGGAAGTTAAACACAGAGAACTTGTCTCTCTTCACTTTGGGCATTCCCACAAACCCTGACCTGGAAAGAAAACAACAGTTAGATCTGACAACCCCAGACCTGGATAGACAACAACAACAATAGTTAGATCTGACAAACCCTGACCTGGATAAACAACAACAGTTATATCTAACAAACCCTGACCTGGATAGACAACAACAACAGTTATATCTGACAAACCCTGACCTGGATAGACAACAACAACAACAATAGTTAGATCTGACAAACCCTGACCTGGATAGACAACAACAGTTATATCTAACAAACCCTGACCTGGATAGACAACAACAACAGTTATATCTGACAAACCCTGACCTGGATAGACAACAACAACAGTTATATCTGACAAACCCCAGACCTGGATTGACAACAACAACAGTTATATCTGACAAACCCTGACCTGGACAGACAACAACAGTTATATCTGACAAACCCTGACCTGGACAGACAACAACAGTTATATCTGACAAACCCTGACCTGGATAGACAACAACAGTTATATCTGACAAACCCTGACCTGGATAGACAACAACAGTTATATCTGACAAACACTGACCTGGACAGACAACAACAACAGTTATATCTGACAAACCCTGACCTGGATAAACAACAACAGTTAGACCTGACAACCCCAGACCTGGATAGACAACAACAACAACAACAGTTAGAGCCCAATGCAACGATACAAGCAGTAACCATTGAGTTTTAGTATTCATAGTACCATTCATTCCGTGGTGGTCAAGTGTGTGTGTGTGTGTGTGTGTGTGTGTGTGTGTGTGTGTGTGTGTGTGTGTGTGTGTCTCGTACCCAGGATAGGGGTCAGGTATGTTGAACCTCTTGCAGAGCAGATTGTCAGGGTGCCATTCAAACGTGTCTCTGGTCAGTTTTCCAAACATCTTCATCTTCACGGCTGCCTGCTTGTCATCCACATCATTCTGAAGACAAACAGGCAGAACAGAGGATCAACCCACTGAGCCTCACACCCAATCCTGGATGCTCAGCCTGTAACCCAATCCTGGATGCCCAGCCTGTAACCCAATCCTGGATGCCCAGCCTGTAACCCAATCCTGGATGCCCAGCCTGTAACCCAATCCTGGATGCCCAGCCTGTAACCCAATCCTGGATGCCCAGCCTGTAACCAGGATGCCCAGCCTGTAACCAGGATGCCCAGCCTGTAACCAGGATGTTCAGCCTGTAACCCAATCAAATCAAATCAAATCAAATCAAATTTATTTATATAGCCCTTCGTACATCAGCTGATATCTCAAAGTGCTGTACAGAAACCCAGCCTAAAACCCCAAACAGCAAGCAATGCAGGTGGAGAAGCACAGTGGCTAGGAAAAACTCCCTAGAAAGGCCAATACCTAGGAAGAAACCTAGAGAGGAACCAGGCTATGTGGGGTGGCCAGTCCTCTTCTGGCTGTGCCGGGTGGAGATTATAACAGAACATGGTCAAGATGTTCAATGTTCATAAATGACCAGCATGGTCGAATAATAATAAGGCAGAACAGTTGAAACTAGAGCAGCAGCACAGTCAGGTGGAAGTTGAAACTGGAGCAGCAGCATGGCCAGGTAGACTGGGGACAGCAAGGAGTCATCATGTCAGGTAGTCCTGGGGCATGGTCCTAGGGCTCAGGTCAGTTGAAACTGGAACAGCAGCATGGCCAGGTGGACTGGGGACAGCAAGGAGTCATCATGTCAGGTAGTCCTGGGGCATGGTCCTAGGGCTCAGGTCCTCCGAGAGAGAGAAAGAAAGAGAGAAGGAGAGAATTAGAGAACGCACACTTAGATTCACACAGGACACCGAATAGGACAGGAGAAGTACTCCAGATATAACAAACTGACCCCAGCCCCCCGACACAAACTACTGCAGCATAAATACTGGAGGCTGAGACAGGAGGGGTCAGGAGACACTGTGGCCCCATCCGAGGACACCCCCGAGGACACATCCTGGATGCCCAGCCTGCAACCCAATCCTGGATGCCCAGCCTGTAACCCAATCCTGGATTCCCAGCCTGTAACCCAATCCTGGATTACCAGCCTGTATTGATTACCCACAATCCTTCAACATTATGGTGAAGCTGTGGAGAGCTGCCTACCTCCTGATCTCCCCTCAATATTAATTACCCACAATCCTTCAACATTATGGTCAAGCTGTGGAGAGCTGCCTACCTCCTGATCTCCCCTCAGTATTGATTACCCACAATCCTTCAACATTATGGTGAAGCTGTGGAGAGCTGCCTACCTACTGATCTCCCCTCAGTATTGATTACCCACAATCCTTCAACATTATGCTGAAGCTGTGGAGGAGAGCTGCCTACCTCCTGATCTCCCCTCAGTATTGATTACCCACAATCCTTCAACATTATGGTGAAGCTGTGGAGAGCTGCCTACCTCCTGATCTCCCCTCAATATTAATTACCCACAATCCTTCAACATTATGGTCAAGCTGTGGAGAGCTGCCTACCTCCTGATCTCCCCTCAGTATTGATTACCCACAATCCTTCAACATTATGGTGAAGCTGTGGAGAGCTGCCTACCTACTGATCTCCCCTCAGTATTGATTACCCACAATCCTTCAACATTATGCTGAAGCTGTGGAGGAGAGCTGCCTACCTCCTGATCTCCCCTCAGTATTGATTACCCACAATCCTTCAACATTATGGTGAAGCTGTGGAGAGCTGCCTACCTCCTGATCTCCCCTCAGTATTGATTACCCACAATCCTTCAACATTATGGTGAAGCTGTGGAGAGCTGCCTACCTCCTGATCTCCCCTCAGTATTGATTACCCACAATCCTTCAACAGTATGGTGAAGCTGTGGAGAGCTGCCTACCTCCTGATCTCCCCTCAGTATTGATTACCCACAATCCTTCAACAGTATGGTGAAGCTGTGGAGAGCTGCCTACCTCCTGATCTCCCCTCAGTATTGATTACCCACAATCCTTCAACAGTATGGTGAAGCTGTGGAGAGCTGCCTACCTCCTGATCTCCCCTCAGTATTGATTACCCACAATCCTTCAACAGTATGGTGAAGCTGTGGAGAGCTGCCTACCTCCTGATCTCCCCTCAGTATTGATTACCCACAATCCTTCAACAGTATGGTGACGCTGTGGAGAGCTGCCTACCTCCTGATCTCCCCTCAGTATTGGTTACCCACAATCCTTCAAAGCTGTGGAGAGCTGCCTACCTCCTGATCTCCCCTCAGTATTGATTACCCACAATCCTTCAACAGTATGGTGAAGGTGTGGAGAGCTGCCTATCTCCTGATCTCCCCTCAATATTGATTACCCACAATCCTTCAACATTATGATGAAGCTGTGGAGGAGAGCTGCCTACCTCCTGATCTCCCTTCAATATTGATTACCCACAATCCTTCAACATTATGGTGAAGCTGTGGAGAGCTGCCCACCTCCTGATCTCCCCTCAGTATTGGTTACCCACAATCATTCAACATTATGGTGAAGCTGTGGAGAGCTGCCCACCTCCTGATCTCCCCTCAGTATTGGTTACCCACAATCCTTCAAAGCTGTGGAGAGCTGCCTACCTCCTGATCTCCCCTCAGTATTGATTACTCACAATCCTTCAACAGTATGGTGAAGGTGTGGAGAGCTGCCTACCTCCTGATCTCCCCTCAGTATTGATTACCCACAATCCTTCAACAGTATGGTGAAGGTGTGGAGAGCTGCCTACCTCCTGATCTCCCCTCAGTATTGATTACCCACAATCCTTCAACAGTATGGTGACGCTGTGGAGAGCTGCCTACCTCCTGATCTCCCCTCAGTATTGATTACCCACAATCCTTCAACATTATGCTGAAGATGTGGAGGAGAGCTGCCTACCTCCTGATCTCCCCTCAGTATTGATTACCCACAATCCTTCAATAGTATGGTGAAGCTGTGGAGAGCTGCCTACCTCCTGATCTCGTGTCACCTCCACAGTGTCTGCCTCCACACCGTCATCCTGTTTCCCTCTGGTGAAGCGACAAGACAGAGAGGAGCTGCTGGGCTTGTAGAGGAGAGCAGCACGAACAAACTCATCCCTCTCTCTCCCTCTCTCCCACTCTGTCATGGTGGGGTCCAAGCTCAACTCCAGGGCATCTGGACAGAGTTGAGGAGACGGTTTAGATGTGAGGATGAAACCATCATGGGAATCTTAGTGGATAATGTACGTTGGGAGAGGAATGTCCTAAAAGCAGAACATGGGCTGATTCTTTCAGAACATTTTAAAGAGGCTCTCAATGCGTCTGTGTTCACCATGAAAAGTGGTTTTATTGTCTTAATAGACCACGATAACATTACAATACCAGATTGACATTGTCAAGCACTTTGTCTTTGTTAAAATGGCAGCCAAACCAGTTCTCTGTCTCTCTGTCTCTCCCTGTTTGACACGGTCTGTTTTCTAAGAGCCTGTCCATTTCATAGAATAAAAGTCCATTGAATCGGTTTGACACCATGCAGCCTCCGTACCTCGGTCTCCCTGTTTGAGCTGGTCTATGTAGAGGTCGTATCGGGCCTGTTTATGAGGGGTCCTCTCAAAGGGTTTGAAGGTCTGTCCTGTCTGGGCCTGCGCCGTAGGGCCGCTCCACACACTCAGAGCTTCCTGCTGCTGCTGCTCTGCGTGGGGTGCAAACCTGGATGGATTCAACAGAGACCTGGTGATCTGACGTTACCAAGGAGCAGCAGGATATTGTAGATGAGAGCCATGCAAGACGTATCAGTGCATTGCTTTGTCATACCTGTGGACTACAATACAAGATCTAGAACACTGGACTACAATACAAGATCTAGAACACTGGACTACAATACAAGATCTAGAACACTGGACTACATTACAAGATCTAGAACACTGGACTACAATACAAGATCTAGAACACTGGACTACAATACAAGATCTAGAACACTGGACTACAATACATCACAAGATCTAGAACATTGGACTACAATACATTGCAAGATCTAGAACACTGGACTACAATACAAGATCTAGAACACTGGACTACAATACATTGCAAGATCTAGAACACTGGACTACAATACAAGATCTAGAACACTGGACTACAATACAAGATCTAGAACACTGGACTACAACACATTGCAAGATCTAGAACACTGGACTACAATACATTGAAAGATCTAGAACACTGGACTACAATACATTACAAGATCTAGAACACTGGACTACAATACAAGATCTAGAACACTGGACTACAACACATTACAAGATCTAGAACACTGGACTACAATACATTACAAGATGTAGAACACTGGACTACAATACATTACAAGATGTAGAACACTGGACTACAATACATTACACGATCTAGAACACTGGACTACAATACAAGATCTAGAACACTGGACTACAACACATTACAAGATCTAGAACACTGGACTACAATACATTACAAGATGTAGAACACTGGACTACAACACATTACAAGATCTAGAACACTGGACTACAATACATTACAAGATCTAGAACACTGGACTACAATACAAGATCTAGAACACTGGACTACAACACATTACAAGATCTAGAACACTGGACTACAATACATTACAAGATGTAGAACACTGGACTACAACACATTACAAGATCTAGAACACTGGACTACAATACATTGAAAGATCTAGAACACTGGACTACAATACATTACAAGATCTAGAACACTGGACTACAATACAAGATCTAGAACACTGGACTACAATACATTACAAGATCTAGAACACTGGACTACAACACATTACAAGATCTAGATCACTGGACTACAATACATTACAAGATGTAGAACACTGGACTACAACACATTACAAGATCTAGAACACTTGACTACAATACATTACACGATCTAGAACACTGGACTACAACACATTACAAGATCTAGAACACTGGACTACAATACAAGATCTAGAACACTGGACTACAATACATTACAAGATCTAGAACACTGGACTACAATACAAGATCTAGAACACTGGACTACAATACATTACAAGATCTAGAACACTGGACTACAATACAAGATGTAGAACACTGGACTACAACACATTACAAGATCTAGAACACTTGACTACAATACATTACACGATCTAGAACACTGGACTACAACACATTACAAGATCTAGAACACTGGACTACAATACAAGATCTAGAACACTGGACTACAATACATTACAAGATCTAGAACACTGGACTACAATACAAGATCTAGAACACTGGACTACAATACATTACAAGATCTAGAACACTGGACTACAATACAAGATCTAGAACACTGGACTACAATACATTATAAGATCTAGAACACTGGACTACAATACATTACAAGATCTAGAACACTGGACTACAACACATTACAAGATCTAGAACACTGGACTACAATACAAGATCTAGAACACTGGACTACAATACATTACAAGATCTAGAACACTGGACTACAACACAACACATATCCCAGGATGGTTCAGAGACGGTCAGACAGACAGATATAGGTGTACCTGCTAGACAGGGCCTTCTGGGCGGAGGCTCTGGCTGCTGCAGCCGCTACCCCTGCAGCCACAACGGCTGCTCTGGCCTCCCCAGGGGTGGGCTGTCTGGGGCCTGAGCTGGTATCTGAGGAGGGCCTCCGTAGGCTGGAGAGTCTCTCTCTGTCCTCAACCTTCAGCAGGTCAAACACAGAGCTGGGACCTGGAGGGAGGAGGACAGGGGAGGGGACAAGGAGACAGGGCAGGGAGGAGGACAGGGCAGGGAGGAGGACAGGACAGGGAGGAGGACAGGGCAGGGAGGAGGACAGGGAGGAGACAGGGCAGGGAGGAGACAGGGCAGGGAGGAGACAGGGCAGGGAGGAGACAGGGCAGGGAGGAGACAGGGCAGGGAGGAGACATAGCACCACGGTTGATAAAGAGGAGATGACCACGAGGATTAAAACATCTTGTTGTGTCTACAGGTTTCAGAAGAATACAGAGAACAGTCTGCACCTTGCAGTGTAGCCTCCCCCAGCAGCTCCCTCCTCTGGGCAGAGTCCAGCTGGTGACGACCCCCCTTAGAGGGCTCTTCCTGGGCCATGTGGCCTCGAGACGTCTGCAGGGCCTGGGCTACCATGGGGCTGACGCTGGACAGGTCCACCACTGGACGGAAGTAGTGGACCGGCCTGAAGTCTCTGGGCAGGTTGGGAGGAGGGAAGATCTGAGGAGAGAGAGAGAGAGGGAGAGAGAGGAGAGAGAGAGGAGAGAGAGAGGGAGAGAGAGGGGGGGGGGGGGAGAGAGAGAGAGAGGGGGAGAGAGACAGAGACAGAGAGAGAGGAGAGAGAGGAGAGGATAGAGAGGAGAGGATAGAGAGGAGAGAGGGAGGATAGAGGGGAGAGAGGTAGCGAGAGAGACAGGGAGAGAGGAGGAGAGAAAGAGAAGGAGAGAGAGAGAGAGAGAGAGAGAGAGATGGGAGGAGAGAAAGAGGCCAGGGGATGGAGGTGATATAATTCGGAGGTAATTGAAGAGAGATTCATTTAGAAACTAGGTTAAGAGAGCACCTACTGTTTTGGTCTCCAGCTTATCGGAGGCCAGGGTGAATCCTTCTAGGATTTTACCCAGATAAGCAGCGTCTTTACTGTGGTCTGAAGACGAAGAAAGAACAGCATTAGAGAACAATATGCAGTGATCCTCGTTGATGTGATCGACATTATGTTCATGGACAGGACTATGACACTGAATGAAGAGGCACAGAGAGAGACAGAGAGAGTCCCTTACACATAAACACTAAATAAGTGTATGAACCATAACTTTCCATAGTACAGGACAAACACAACGGGTATGGCCTGTTCCCCAGAGATTCAGGACAATTGGTAGGGCCTGTTCCCCAGGGATTCAGGACAAACAACGGGTACGGCCTGTTCCCCAGAGATTCAGGACAAACACAACTGGTAGGGCCTGTTCCCCAGAGATTCAGGACAAACACAACTGGTAGGGCCTGTTCCCCAGGGATTCAGGACAAACAACTGGTAGGGCCTGTTCCCCAGAGATTCAGGACAACTGGTAGGGCCTGTTCCCTAGAGATTCAGGACAAACAAAACTGGTAGGGCCTGTTCCCTAGAGATTCAGGACAAACAAAACTGGTAGGGACTGTTCCCCAGAGATTCAGGACAACTGGTAGGGCCTGTTCCCCAGAGATTCAGGACAACTGGCAGGGCCTGTTCCCCAGAGATTCAGGACAACTGGTAGGGCCTGTTCCCCAATGATTCAGGACAAACAACTGGTAGGGCCTGTTCCCCAGAGATTCAGGACAACTGGTAGGGCCTGTTCCCTAGAGATTCAGGACAAACAAAACTGGTAGGGCCTGTTCCCTAGAGATTCAGGACAAACAAAACTGGTAGGGACTGTTCCCCAGAGATTCAGGACAACTGGCAGGGCCTGTTCCCCAGAGATTCAGGACAACTGGTAGGGCCTGTTCCCCAAGGATTCAGGACAAACAACTGGTAGGGCCTGTTCCCCAGAGATTCAGGACAAACAACTGGTAGGGCCTGTTCTCCAGAGATTCAGGACAAACAACTGGAAGGGCCTGTTCCCCAGAGATTCAGGACAAACAACTGGAAGGGCCTGTTCCCCAGGGATTCAGGACAAACAACTGGTAGGGCCTGTTCCCCAGAGATTCAGGACAACTGGTAGGGCCTGTTCCCCAGAGATTCAGGACAAACAACTGGAAGGGCCTGTTCCCCAGAGATTCAGGACAAACACAACTGGTAGGGCCTGTTCCCCAGGGATTCAGGACAAACAACTGGTAGGGCCTGTTCCCCAGAGATTCAGGACAAACACAACTGGTAGGGCCTGTTCCCCAGAGATTCAGGACAACTGGTAGGGCCTGTTCCCTAGAGATTCAGGACAAACAAAACTGGTAGGGCCTGTTCCCTAGAGATTCAGGACAAACAAAACTGGTAGGGCCTGTTCCCCAGAGATTCAGGACAACTGGTAGGGCCTGTTCCCCAGAGATTCAGGACAACTGGCAGGGCCTGTTCCCCAGAGATTCAGGACAAACAACTGGTAGGGCCTGTTCCCCAGAGATTCAGGACAAACAACTGGTAGGGCCTGTTCTCCAGAGATTCAGGACAAACAACTGGTAGGGCCTGTTCCCCAGAGATTCAGGACAACTGGCAGGGCCTGTTCCCCAGGGATTCAGGACAACTGGCAGGGCCTGTTCCCCAGAGATTCAGGACAAACAAAACTGGTAGGGCCTGTTCCTCAGAGATTCAGGACAAACACAACTGGTAGGGCCTGTTCCCCAGAGATTCAGGACAACTGGCAGGGCCTGTTCCCCAGAGATTCAGGACAAACACAACGGGTACGGTCTGTTCCCCAGAGATTCAGGACAAACACAACTGGTAGGGCCTGTTCCCCAGAGATTCAGGACAAACACAACTGGTAGGGCCTGTTCCCCAGAGATTCAGGACAAACACAAATGGTAGGGCCTGTTCCCCAGAGATTCAGGACAACTGGCAGGGCCTGTTCCCCAGAGATTCAGGACAACTGGCAGGGCCTGTTCCCCAGAGATTCAGGACAACTGGTAGGGCCTGTTCCCCAGAGATTCAGGACAACTGGCAGGGCCTGTTCCCCAGAGATTCAGGACAACTGGCAGGGCCTGTTCCCCAGGGATTCAGGACAACTGGCAGGGCCTGTTCCCCAGAGATTCAGGACAACTGGCAGGGCCTGTTCCCCAGGGATTCAGGACAACTGGTAGGGCCTGTTCCCCAGAGATTCAGGACAAACACAACTGGTAGGCCTGTTCCCCAGAGATTCAGGACAACTGGCAGGGCCTGTTCCCCAGAGATTCAGGACAACTGGTAGGGCCTGTTCCCCAGAGATTCAGGACAACTGGCAGGGCCTGTTCCCCAGGGATTCAGGACAAACACAACTGGTAGGGCCTGTTCCCCAGAGATTCAGGACAACTGGTAGGGTCTGTTCCCCAGGGATTCAGGACAAACACAACTGGTAGGGCCTGTTCCCCAGAGATTCAGGACAACTGGTAGGGCCTGTTCCCCAGAGATTCAGGACAAACAACTGATAGGGCCTGTTCCCCAGAGATTCAGGACAAACAACTGGTAGGGCCCTTTCCCCAGATATTTAGGACAAACACAACTGGTAGGGCCTGTTCCCCAGAGATTCAGGACAAACACAACTGGTAGGGCCTGTTCCCCAGAGATTCAGGACAACTGGTAGGGCCTGTTCCTCAGAGATTCAGGACAAACACAACTGGTAGGGCCTGTTCCCCAGAGATTCAGGGAAACACAACTGGTAGGGCCTGTTCCCCAGAGATTCAGGACAACTGGCAGGGCCTGTTCCCCAGAGATTCAGGACAACTGACAGGGCCTGTTCCCCAGAGATTCAGGACAACTGGTAAGGCCTGTTCCCCAGAGATTCAGGACAACTGGTAAGGCCTGTTCCCCAGAGATTCAGGACAACTGGTAGGGCCTATTTCCCAGAGATTCAGGACAACTGGCAGGGCCTGTTCCCCAGAGATTCAGGACAACTGGCAGGGCCTGTTCCCCAGGGATTCAGGACAACTGGCAGGGCCTGTTCCCCAGAGATTCAGGACAACTGGCAGGGCCTGTTCCCCAGGGATTCAGGACAACTGGTAGGGCCTGTTCCCCAGAGATTCAGGACAAACACAACTGGTAGGGCCTGTTCCCCAGAGATTCAGGACAACTGGCAGGGCCTGTTCCCCAGAGATTCAGGACAACTGGTAGGGCCTGTTCCCCAGAGATTCAGGACAAACACAACTGGTAGGGCCTGTTCCCCAGAGATTCAGGACAACTGGTAGGGCCTGTTCCCCAGAGATTCAGGACAACTGGCAGGGCCTGTTCCCCAGGGATTCAGGACAAACACAACTGGTAGGGCCTGTTCCCCAGAGATTCAGGACAACTGGTAGGGCCTGTTCCCCAGGGATTCAGGACAAACACAACTGGTAGGGCCTGTTCCCCAGAGATTCAGGACAACTGGTAGGGCCTGTTCCCCAGAGATTCAGGACAAACAACTGATAGGGCCTGTTCCCCAGAGATTCAGGACAAACAACTGGTAGGGCCCTTTCCCCAGATATTTAGGACAAACACAACTGGTAGGGCCTGTTCCCCAGAGATTCAGGACAAACACAACTGGTAGGGCCTGTTCCCCAGAGATTCAGGACAACTGGTAGGGCCTGTTCCTCAGAGATTCAGGACAAACACAACTGGTAGGGCCTGTTCCCCAGAGATTCAGGGAAACACAACTGGTAGGGCCTGTTCCCCAGAGATTCAGGACAAACACAACTGGTAGGGCCTGTTCCCCAGAGATTCAGGACAACTGGTAGGGCCTGTTCCTCAGAGATTCAGGACAAACACAACTGGTAGGGCCTGTTCCCCAGAGATTCAGGACAACTGGCAGGGCCTGTTCCCCAGAGATTCAGGACAACTGACAGGGCCTGTTCCCCAGAGATTCAGGACAACTGGTAAGGCCTGTTCCCCAGAGATTCAGGACAACTGGTAAGGCCTGTTCCCCAGAGATTCAGGACAACTGGTAGGGGCCTGTTTCCCAGAGATTCAGGACAAACACAACTGGTAGGGCCTGTTCCCCAGAGATTCAGGACAACTGGCAGGGCCTGTTCCCCAGAGATTCAGGACAACTGGCAGGGCCTGTTCCCCAGAGATTCAGGACGACTGGCAGGGCCTGTTCCCCAGAGATTCAGGACGACTGGCAGGGCCTGTTCCCCAGAGATTCAGTACAACCGGTAGGGCCTGTTCCCCAGAGATTCAGGACAAACACAACTGGTAGGGCCTGTTCGCCAGAGATTCAGGACAAACAACTGGTAGGGCCTGTTCCCCAGGGATTCAGGACAAACACAACTGGTAGGGCCTGTTCCCCAGAGATTCAGGACAAACACAACTGGCAGGGCCTGTTCCCCAGAGATTCAGGACAACTGGTTGGGCCTGTTCCCCAGAGATTCAGGACAACTGGCAGGGACTGTTCCCCAGAGATTCAGGACAACTGGTAGGGCCTGTTCCCCAGAGATTCAGGACAAACACAACTGGTAGGGCCTGTTCCCCAGAGATTCAGGACAACTGGTAGGGCCTGTTCCCCAGAGATTCAGGACAAACACAACTGGCAGGGCCTGTTCCCCAGAGATTCAGGACAACTGGTAGGGCCTGTTCCCCAGAGATTCAGGACAAACACAACTGGCAGGGCCTGTTCCCTAGAGATTCAGGACAACTGGCAGGGACTGTTCCCCAGAGATTCAGGACAACTGGTTGGGCCTGTTCCCCTGAGATTCAGGACAACTGGCAGGGACTGTTCCCCAGAGATTCAGGACAACTGGTAGGGCCTGTTCCCCAGAGATTCAGGACAAACACAACTGGCAGGGCCTGTTCCCCAGAGATTCAGGACAACTGGCAGGGCCTGTTCCCCAGGGATTCTATATTTTTAGTTCAGGACCAGCCTTAATCTGTGTCTGGGAAACTGTCCCAGAGTCTTCCATCTCCTGTCATCTCAGTGGTTCTCACCTTTCTTCTTCCTGTTGTACTGCTGGGGGGCGGTCCATCCGTACAGTCCGTTGCCAGGCTCCTCCCCTCCCAGCACCGTGTCGTAGTTAGACATGATGTCTCTGTGGTAGATGTCCTCGTCATCGTCCTCCATCGCACCCACACCAAAACCCTGGAGGGGGGGGTCAAAGGGTCAAGCACAGGCTAAGTATCCCAGAGCACCTGACTAGTAACAACCAAACAATACAGAGAGCTGACAACAGTCAGACAGTGTTTTCCCTACTATTAGAGCTGACAACAGTCAGACAGTGTTTTCCCTACTATTAGAGCTGACAACAGTCGGACAGTGTTTTCCCTACTATAAGAGCTGACACAACAGTCAGACAGTGTTTTCCCTACTATTAGAGCTGACAACAGTCAGACAGTGTTTTCCCTACTATTAGAGTCGGACAGTGTTTTCCCTACCATTAGAGCTGACACAACAGTCAGACAGTGTTTTCCCTACTATTAGAGCTGACACAACAGTCAGACAGTGTTTTCCCTACTATTAGAGCTGACACAACAGTCAGACAGTGTTTTCCCTACTATTAGAGCTGACACAACAGTCAGACAGTGTTTTCCCTACCATTAGAGCTGACACAACAGCCAGACAGTGTTTTCCCTACTATTAGAGCTGACACAACAGTCAGACAGTGTATCCCTACCATTAGAGCTGACACAACAGTCAGACAGTGTTTTCCCTACCATTAGAGCTAACACAACAGTCAGACAGTGTTTTCCCTACCATTAGAGCTGACAACAGTCGGACAGTGTTTTCCCTACTATTAGAGCTGACACAACAGTCAGACAGTGTTTTCCCTACCATTAGAGCTGACAACAGTCAGACAGTGTTTTCCCTACCATTAGAGCTGACAACAGTCAGACAGTGTTTTCCCTACTATAACAAACAGGGTACACGTCACGGACCTGACCAACTAAACAAAACAACGAGAGACACACGTATCCATACAAACCTGTCCTGCCACTCCTCCTCTGCGTCTTTGTCCCTTCCTGTCCTCTCCAAACAGGCTGTTGGTCCTGTCTGAGTCCATGGTGAACAGGTTGATGTGTCCCGCGCCCGGACCTCCCCTCAGGGCCGCCAGGGGGTTCAGACCCCGGTAGCCCAGGCCGTGCAGGTCCACTTTAGGGGTGAAGTCTATAGGAGTCACGTCTTTAGGAGCGAAGGTCACGTTCTCAGGGACGAACTCTCCATCCTCCTCATCCTGTGGTTTAACAGTAGGGAGGGGATGAATTTTTCATCATCTTTGCAGTGGTGGGAGGGGTAAACGTCAAGTTGCCTATTTTAGGGGACTTTTGTTATAGTTTAAATTGTTCTATCAAGGTAATTGGTTTCGTGATTGTTCTGTCTGTCTGACAGCGCCGCCTCCCTGCCTCGGATGACTATGGGGTATCGGGTTACATATCCACAGCCATTGGAGGTTCGGGAGTCCCGCCTTAACACTCCTTCGCTGATCGGACTGTCTGTCATTTTGTGTCGGAATGGTACATCACAGGTACACAAGCTGCATGTTGATGCTAACTGAGAGTCTACTGCAGTGACAGGAAGTAGTTCTACAACAAACTACATATCGCTGCTAAGCTGAGAGTCTACTGCAGTGACAGGAAGTAGTTCCACTGTTCTACAACAAACTGCATATCGCTGAGAGTCTACTGCAGGGACAGGAAGTAGTTCTACAACAAACTGCATATCGCTGCTAAGCTGAGAGTCTACTGCAGCGACAGGAAGTAGTTCCACTGTTCTACAACAAACTGCATATCGCTGAGAGTCTACTGCAGCGACAGGAAGTAGTTCTACAACAAACTGCATATCGCTGCTCAGCTGAGAATCTACTGCAGGGACAGGAAGTAGTTCTACAACAAACTGCATATCGCTGCTAGGCTGAGAGTCTACTGCAGCGACAGGAAGTAGTTCCACTGTTCTACAACAAACTACATATCGCTGCTCAGCTGAGAGTCTACTGCAGTGACAGGAAGTAGTTCTACAACAAACTGCATATCGCTGCTAAGCTGAGAGTCTACTGCAGCGACAGGAAGTAGTTATACTGTTCTACAACAAACTGCATATCGCTGCTAAGCTGAGAGTCTACTGCAGCGACAGGAAGTAGTTCTACAACAAACTACATATCGATTAATATCAAAATGTAAATGTAAAAACAAACACAATTTGAAAACAAAACCTCTGTGTTACCTGTGATTCCGATGAACCGTTGGGAGGCGAGGCCGAACCGAACGCCCTTGTTGCAGAATCTGTAAAAGAGAAATAACCATCTTGGAATGATTTAAATTCACAAGCTAAAAGGGTTAAACAGTACTTTGTTGAGAGTAGAGTCCCATCAGTCTATACAACGTATTAGGCTCCAACGTTGCTGCTTCGACAGTCAGAGGCTGAGTAACCCACCTGCTCTCTGCTTACACAGCCTCCTCTTCACCCTGGGCCCAACCCCCTGGCCGTCCTTCCAGCCCATCTTCCTCAGTAACTCCACCCCCATGGAGGACCTGCCAGGAGTCAACAAGGACCGCATAGTAGAAATATACGAGTGGTTCGGCTGATCTAGAATCAGTTATACCATTTAGCTCACTGAGTACCAGGGGCTGTGCCAAGAGTCACAGAGTAGTTCTGCTGATCTAGAATCAGTTATACCATTTAGCTCACTGAATACCAGGGGCTGTGTCAAGAGGAGTAGTTCTGCTGATCTAGAATCAGTTATACCATTTAGCTCACTGAGTACCAGGGGCTGTGTCAAGAGGAGTAGTTCTGCTGATCTAGAATCAGTTATACCATTTAGCTCACTGAATACCAGGGGCTGTGTCAAGAGGAGTAGTTCTGCTGATCTAGAATCAGTTATACCATTTAGCTCACCGAATACCAGGGGCTGTGTCAAGAGGAGTAGTTCTGCTGATCTCTCAACGAATTACTACATTGCCAGAGAGGTCCTGATTGTAGAAAAGCCCTTGAGACATACAGGCCCAGAGTGACAACATCTGTTCAGCCCGGTGGATAGTTACCTAGCTGGAGCCACCAAGTCTTCCAGGACAGTGTCCCCTGGGATAGGGGCTGAAAGAGAGGTGATGGCTCTGGCCTTGTCCCTGATCACATCCTTCCTGCCGGAGGCGAAGTCAGCTGTAGTGGTGATTTGTCTGGGGGCGATGCCGTGGTCCCCCAGATCCTGAGGAGACGGAACACATTCACATCCCATGTTGTCATGTTGGTCCACAAAGGGAAACGGTTGTTGTGCTAACAAAGTTCTCATTTAGTCCGTGATGTGGTCTCTAGAATGTATAATGTGGTCTCTAGAATGTATAATGTGGTCTCTAGAATGTATAATGTGGTCTCTAGAATGTATAATGTGTTCTCTAGAATGTATAATGTGTTCTCTAGAATGTATAATGTGTTCTCTAGAATGTATAATGTGTTCTCTAGAATGTATAATGTGTTCTGTAGAATGTATAATGTGTTCTCTTTCAGATTCTAGGTTCCTCCTCATCCGTGACGTGAGTTGAAAGGGAAATAGTTAGTGTGACCAGTCCTTTCATGTATCCTGTTGTTGATAAGATGAGATGTCTTGTAGGCCTACCTCCTCATCCATGAAGTCCTCTGGCCTGGCATTCTGTCTGCCTGCTTTCTGCTGTCTGGATGAAACAAAGGTTGCTGGAGTCCACCCTGCAGTAGGAAACAAGTAGTGATTCATACCGTCACATAATCGCAACATTTCTGTATTATATCAATATTTTACTCCAATTATTAATTTGTAAAAACAAATAGAAATCCAACAGGTAGGTAGCGTTAGGTGGCGCTAGTCCAAACTCTGGTATTTTTCATCCTATAGGTTGGTCTCCATCTTGTTTTTAAATAGGGAGCCAACATGTTGTATTCAGCACTTTCATTTCCCTGACTGATCAGAACTCCTTTTCTCACCATCTCTGGTCTCTCTGCAGCAGACATACAGTGAGCAATATGTTTGGAACATCAAAGAGCAATGAAATGGCAGAACAGAATCACCCCACGACCCTAGAGGATCACCCCACGACCCTAGAGGATCACCCCACGACCCTAGAGAATCACCCCACGACCCTAGAGAATCACCCCACGACCCTAGAGAATCACCCCACGACCCTAGAGAATCACCCCACGACCCTAGAGGATCACCCCACGACCCTAGAGAATCACCCCACGACCCTAGAGAATCACCCCACGACCCTAGAGAATCACCCCACGACCCTAGAGAATCACCCCACGACCCTAGAGAATCACCCCACGACCCTAGAGAATCACCCCACGACCCTAGAGAATCACCCCACGACCCTAGAGAATCACCCCACGACCCTAGAGAATCACCCCACGACCCTAGAGAATCACCCCACGACCCTAGAGGATCACCCCACGACCCTAGAGGATCACCCCACGACCCTAGAGGATCACCCCACGACCCTAGAGAATCACCCCACGACCCTAGAGAATCACCCCACGACCCTAGAGAATCACCCCACGACCCTAGAGAATCACCCCAGGACCCTAGAGAATCACCCCACGACCCTAGAGAATCACCGCACGACCCTAGAGAATCACCCCACGACCCTAGAGGATCACCCCACGACCCTAGAGAATCACCCCACGACCCTAGAGGATCACCCCACGACCCTAGAGAATCACCCCACGACCCTAGAGGATCACCCCACGACCCTAGATAATCACCCTACGACCCTAGAGGATCACCCCACGACCCTAGAGAATCACCCCACGACCCTAGAGAATCACCCCACGACCCTAGAGGATCACCCCAGGACCCTAGAGGATCACCCCAGGACCCTAGAGAATCACCCCACGACCCTAGAGGATCACCCCACGACCCTAGAGAATCACCCCACGACCCTAGAGAATCTGAGAATCTGGTGAGGTCTCTCAGTATGGTGATAATATGGTATGGAGAGGCCTCTCAGTATGGTGATAATATGGTATGGTGATAATATGGTATGGTCTCTCAGTATGGTGATAATATGGTATGGTGATAATATGGTATGGTGAGGTCCCTCAGTATGGTGATAATATGGTATGGTGAGGTCTCTCAGTATGGTGATAATATGGTATGGTGATAATATGGTATGGTCTCTCAGTATGGTGATAATATGGTATGGTGAGGTCTCTCAGAAAGAAGCTGGTTAAACAACACATGATGACATTAACAGGCCTCAGTCTCTGAGTGAGTGAGACAGAGTGATTGAGAGAAAGAGAGATAGTGTGTGTGTGTCTGAGTGTGTGTCTGAATAATTGTGTGTGTGTCTGAGTGAGTGTGTGTGTGTGTGTGTGTGGACCAACCTTCTTTGGTGCCCACGGTGTTGAAGTACCCAGCAGAGAATCCCCCAGTGAAGGCTCCATGGAACCTCTGGTAGCGGCCCTTCTCATCCTTCACGGTCTGCTCGTACAGCGGGACAGGCTTCCTCAGAGGCTCATCTACACACGTGATGGAAAACATCAGCAGCCGTGATATTGTAGAGTAATACTTTCTACTAGGAAAGTAGCTGGTTAGGAAATACCCCCTTTTTTTGGAAGCACTAGACAAACTACAGCACAATACCTTACTACATCTCTGATTTCTGTAGACCAGAACCAGGTCGATCAGAAAGACAAATTATTGCCCAAATAGGGTCGACGAACTACCTGTGTGCTAGGTGGCATATTCCCATGTCTAAAAGACATATCCATAATCGTTAGACGGTTCTTACTAAAATCGGACATCATTTACAAATGATGACGTTTACGAGAAAGTATTAAGTCCAGTTTTCAGATTCCAATGTGGATCAATGATGTGTTCTGGCCAGAGACAGAAGTGGAAGCGACCAGGCGGCCACAATCTGCAGCAGAATCTCTGATAGGTTCTGGCTCCAGCTGCAGCAGAATCTCTGATAGGTTCTGGCTCCAGCTGCCCTGAGTGAACAGGGAGTACAGGAGGGAACTAGCTAGTTAGCTTGTGTGTTCTAGCTAGCTGCACAAGCAACAGGGGTTAACATAACACGCTCTACCAGAGCTAGCGAGCCGACGGATATTCGCCTAGCACACTGATGCCCTGGACCAGAGCTAGTGAGCACACTGATGCCCTGGACCAGACCTAGTGAGCACACTGATACCCTGGACCAGACCTAGTGAGCACACTGATGCCCTGGACCAGACCTAGTGAGCACACTGATACCCTGGACCAGACCTAGTGAGCCGACTGATACCCTGGACCAGACCTAGTGAGCACACGGATACCCTGGACCAGAGCTAGTGAGCACACTGATACCCTGGACCAGACCTAGTGAGCACACTGATACCCTGGACCAGACCTAGTGAGCACACTGATACCCTGGACCAGACCTAGTGAGCAGACTGATACCCTGGACCAGACCTAGTGAGCAGACTGATACCCTGGACCAGACCTAGTGAGCAGACTGATACCCTGGACCAGACCTAGTGAGCAGACTGATACCCTGGACCAGACCTAGTGAGCCGACTGATACCCTGGACCAGAGCTAGTGAGCACACTGATACCCTGGACCAGAGCTAGTGAGCCGACTGATACCCTGGACCAGAGCTAGTGAGCACACTGATACCCTGGACCAGAGCTAGTGAGCCGACTGATACCCTGGACCAGAGCTAGTGAGCCGACTGATACCCTGGACCAGACCTAGTGAGCCGACTGATACCCTGGACCAGACCTAGTGAGCCGACTGATACCCTGGACCAGAGCTAGTGAGCACACTGATACCCTGGACCAGACCTAGTGAGCCGACTGATACCCTGGACCAGAGCTAGTGAGCACACTGATACCCTGGACCAAAGCTAGTGACCAGACGGATACTCACCTGGACCAGAGCTAGTGAGCAGACGGATACTCACCTAGCACACTGTTACCCTGGACCAGAGCTAGTGAGCACACTGATACTCACCTAGCACACTGATACCCTGGACCAGACCTAGTGAGCACACTGATACCCTGGACCAGACCTATTGAGCAGACGGATACTCACCTAGCACACTGATACACTGGACCAGACCTAGTGAGCACACTGACGCCCTGGACCAGACCTAGTGAGCACACTGACGCCCTGGACCAGACCTAGTGAGCACACTGATACACTGGACCAGACCTAGTGAGCACACGGATACTCACCTAGCACACTGATACCCTGGACCAGAGCTAGTGAGCACACTGACGCCCTGGACCAGACCTAGTGAGCACACTGATACCCTGGACCAGACCTAGTGAGCACACTGATACCCTGGACCAGACCTAGTGAGCACACTGATACCCTGGACCAGACCTAGTGAGCAGACTGACGCCCTGAACAGACCTAGTGAGCACACTGATGCCCTGGATCATTCCTAGTGAGCACACTGATACCCTGGACCAGACCTAGTGAGCACACTGACGCCCTGGACCAGACCTAGTGAGCACACTGATACCCTGGACCAGACCTAGTGAGCACACTGACGCCCTGGACCAGACCTAGTGAGCACACTGATACCCTGGACCAGACCTAGTGAGCACACTGACGCCCTGGACCAGACCTAGTGAGCACACTGATACCCTGGACCAGACCTAGTGAGCCGACTGATACCCTGGACCAGACCTAGTGAGCACACGGATACCCTGGACCAGAGCTAGTGAGCACACTGATACCCTGGACCAGACCTAGTGAGCACACTGATACCCTGGACCAGACCTAGTGAGCACACTGATACCCTGGACCAGACCTAGTGAGCACACTGATACCCTGGACCAGACCTAGTGAGCACACTGATACCCTGGACCAGACCTAGTGAGCAGACTGATACCCTGGACCAGACCTAGTGAGCCGACGGATACCCTGTTGGGGCGGTACGGGAATTGGATGGGATCCAGGGATGCTAAGAACGCATTTCATGGCTACAGAAGTGAGGGCTACGGAGCGATAGTCATTTAGACAGGTCACCTTGGTGTTCTGGGGCACAGGGACTACGGTGGTCTCCTTGATACATGTTGGTATTACAGACTGGGTCAGGGGGAAAGGTTGAAAATTACGGAGAGCGAGATCACACAGTCGTCCAGGGTTGCATTTAAAAAAACTCAATTTAAGACTATATTTTGTGCATTGCTCGTTAATGTAAACGATGGCTAAATAATAGAAACAGTCTACCGATTATGGATATAACGTTACTGTACGTGTCGCTAAACAGCAGGTACAGACATGTCATCTTGGCAAGTAACTAGAACTATAATTTTAATGAATAGATTAATGAATAAGGTCTTAGTTTGAGACGGGGTGTTCCTGTTATGATAACTATACTTACAAGTTATCAGCTCGTAAACACCACGTTAATCATTCTTTCCCTCACAATAAACTATTAAAATGACTGTATTAATGTCATATACAAAGTAAAAAGGACCGTTACCTTCTTCTAGAGGTTCTAATGGGGTTCCAAAAGTAACAAAATCTCCGTCGCTGTCGCTGTCGGACGCCATGTTTACTACAACTACGGAAAGTCGTTCCGTTCAAAATCACGCGCAGGCGCAAACAAATCGCGAACAGCTTATTCAAACGTCCCTGAGTTTTTACTCACTGGTCCACTGCCTATTGCATTTGGTTAATAGATTAACGGAAATGTCCTGGAATGTAAATGCATTAATCGGTAGAAGAGTTGTTTTGTTCGACATATTTAAGCTATGATCCTGTAATTACAATGAAATCAGCATTCAGCTACATTTGTAGGTTTTCTTAAGTTTGAGTGACATCTTGTGGTAACATTGCAAGCAGTGTGTGTGTGTGTGAGAGAGAGAGAGCTGGCGTGTGTGTAGTGTGTGTGTCTGTGTGTGTGTGTGTGTGTATGTATGTGTGTGTGTGTTTGTGTGTGTATGTGTGTGTGTGCTTGTGTGTGTGTGTGTGTGTGTGAGAGAGAGAGAGAGAGAGAGAGAGCTGGCGTGTGTGTAGTGTGTGTGTCTGTGTGTGTGTGTGTGTGTGTGTGTGTGTGTGTGTGTGTGTGTGTGTGTGTGTATGTGTGTGTGTGTGTATGTATGTGTGTGTGTGTGTGTGTATGTGTGTATGTGTGTGTGTGTGTGTGTATGTGTGTGTGTGTGTGTGTGTGTGTGTGTGTGTGTGTGTGTGTGTGTGTGTGTGTGTGTGTGTGTGTGTATGTATGTATGTATGTATGTGTGTGTGTGTGTGTATGTGTGTGTGTGTGTGTGTGTGTGTGTGTGTGTGAGAGAGAGAGAGAGCGAGAGCTGGCGTGTATGTAGTGTGTATGAAAGAAAGACCAGGGAGTCAGTGTGTGGGTGGATGAGCTGCTACCATCTCACGGAATGAAATGAACGGTTTAATTCCTCCAGCATGCTGAAGAGCAAAGCAGCGGCGATCAAATGTCCAGCCAGAGAGCACAATCCTCTGTCATTTTGTTTTCTTTGAGCGCCAAATCATTGACATTCCCTCGGTTCTATATAAAAGCACATACTGTCTTACAAAGAGCCTCCGTCAGCAGAAACCCATCCAGAATAAGACTCCAAAAAGGCCTCTGGACACCGAATAAAACCTAATCCTCCCTTCTCTCTGAAAACACAACCTCCGCCCCTCTAAATGTTAAATCTCTGTCTGTAGGGGATAACCATGACCCTAACTGCCATGTAACAGGAGATAACCATGACCCTAACCGCCCTGTAACAGGAGATAACCATGACCCTAACAGCCCTGTAACAGGAGATAACCATGACCCTAACTGCCCTGTAACAGGAGACAACCATGACCCTAACCGCCCTGTAACAGGAGATAACCATGACCCTAACTGCCCTGTAACAGGAGATAACCATGACCCTAACCGCCCTGTAACAGGAGATAACCATGCCCCTAACTGCCCTGTAACAGGAGATAACCATGACCCTAACTGCCCTGTAACAGGAGATAACCATGACCCTAACTGCCCTGTAAGACAGGAGATAACCATGACCCTACTTGGAGTCGATTCTGGACCGCACCATCACCGAGAGGGACAGAGAGGGATGAGTTTGTCCGTGCTGCTCTCTTCTACAAGCCCAGCAGCTCCTCTCTGTCCTGTCTCATCACCGAGAGGGACAGAGAGGGATGAGAGGGAGAGAGAGGGATGAGTTTGTCCATGCTGCTCTCTTCTACAAGCCCAGCAGTTCCTCTCTGTCCTGTCTCATCACCGAGAGGGACAGAGAGGGATGAGAGGGACAGAGAGGGATGAGTGGGACAGAGAGGGATGAGTTTGTCCGTGCTGTTCTCCTCTACAAGCCCAGCAGCTCCTCTGTGTCCTGTCTCATCACCGAGAGGGACAGAGAGGGATGAGTTTGTCCATGCTGTTCTCTACAAGCCAAGCAGCTCCTCTCCTGTCTCGTCACCGAGAGGGACAGAGAGGGATGAGTTTGTCCGTGCTGTTCTCTACAAGCCCAGCAGCTCCTCTCATGTCTCGTCACCGAGAGGGACAGATCAGGAGGTCGGGTTAAACTCTGAACTCTGAACAGCTTCAGCGTCGGCTGAGTCTCAAATCACAACCCTTATTCTACCTCCTGTAGGTTGAGTAAGGAGCCTTGTCCCGGCCACAACGGCCCACAGGGCCCAGAGTGAGTGCTCCTGTCTAAGGCAGGATTTATCTAACCTCTCGGCCTGCACTATGCTGACCTTCTGTGGGTTGAGTAAGGAGCCTTGTCCCGGCCACAACGGCCCACAGGGCAGGAGTCTATCTTCTGTTTCTAACGCCGAGGACAGAAAGCACACCACTCCAGGGACAAATATAGGATTATTTTATTGGTTAGTGTCATCTTGTCTTTATTAGTTATTTGCCGTTATCCAGTAAACTTGTCGTTTGACCCCACAGTTCTGAAGCAACGTTTGATAACGTGCCAGTTTACTTTAGCAGCGTTTTCCTTCGCAAAGTAAAAACCTCCCAAAACGCGTCACACCATCAGCTTGTTTCAACATCAGACGAGTGTTGCCGAGGTACACTAAGAGAGAGAGCAGGGGAGAATCGAGACAAAGACCAGATAGCTGCCCCCCCCACACACACACACACACACACACACACACACACACACACACACACACACACACACACACACACACACACACACACACACACACACACACACACACACACACACACACACATACACACACACACACACACACACACCCAGCCTCCTGCCATGCAACCCACTGGGGATCCACTGTATATCACTTAGGACTGTTACAACTCCCACAACAACACTATCGAGATCAAATAGACTGTTGCAGCACACACACACACACACACACACACACACACACACACACACACACACACACACACACACACACACACACACACACACACACACACACACACACACACACACACACACACACACACACAGCAACCTTCCCTCATGCTCATCGTGATAATAGAGCCATTGTTTCCATATCATGATGAGATACGAAGGCCTGGGATGGACATTCAATGTCTGCTCCCCAAACGCCACCCTAATCCTTATATACTACACAACTTTTTACAGGGCCCTGGTGAAAAAGTAGTGCACTACATAGGGAATAGGGTGCCATTTGGGAAGACCACTCAATGTGTTATTTGTCTCAGTGCCTGCGGTAGGGGTGGACAGTCTCTCACTAACAGGACAGTGGACAGTCTCTCACTAACAGGACAGTGGACAGTCTCTCACTAACAGGACAGTGGACAGTCTCTCACTAACAGGACAGTGGACAGTCTCTCACTAACAGGACAGTGGACAGTCTCTCACTAACAGGACAGTGGACAGTCTCTCACTAACAGGACAGTGGACAGTCTCTCACTAACTGGACAGTGGACAGTCTCTCACTAACTGGACAGTGGACAGTCTCTCACTAACAGGACAGTGGACAGTCTCTCACTAACAGGACAGTGGACAGTCTCTCACTAACAGGACAGTGGACAGTCTCTCACTAACAGGACAGTGGACAGTCTCTCACTAACAGGACAGTGGACAGTCTCTCACTAACTGGACAGTGGACAGTCTCTCACTAACTGGACAGTGGACAGTCTCTCACTAACAGGACAGTGGACAGTCTCTCACTAACTGGACAGTGGACAGTCTCTCACTAACAGGACAGTGGACAGTCTCTCACTAACAGGACAGTGGACAGTCTCTCACTAACAGGACAGTGGACAGTCTCTCACTAACAGGACAGTGGACAGTCTCTCACTAACAGGACAGTGGACAGTCTCTCACTAACAGGACAGTGGGCAGTCTCTCACTAACAGGACAGTGGGCAGTCTCTCACTAACAGGACAGTGGACCTATCTACTGTAGGGGTGGGCAGTCTCTCACTAACAGGACAGTGGACAGTCTCTATCTAGTGGACAGTCTCTCACTAACAGGACAGTGGACAGTCTCTCACTAACAGGACAGTGGACAGTCTCTCACTAACAGGACAGTGGACAGTCTCTCACTAACAGGACAGTGGACAGTCTCTCACTAACAGGACAGTGGACAGTCTCTCACTAACAGGACAGTGGACAGTCTCTCACTAACAGGACAGTGGACAGTCTCTCACTAACTGGACAGTGGACAGTCTCTCACTAACAGGACAGTGGACAGTCTCTCACTAACAGGACAGTGGGCAGTCTCTCACTAACAGGACAGTGGACAGTCTCTCACTAACAGGACAGTGGACAGTCTCTCACTAACTGGACAGTGGGCAGTCTCTCACTAACAGGACAGTGGGCAGTCTCTCACTAACAGGACAGTGGACAGTCTCTCACTAACAGGACAGTGGGCAGTCTCTCACTAACAGGACAGTGGGCAGTCTCTCACTAACAGGACAGTGGACAGTCTCTCACTAACAGGACAGTGGACAGTCTCTCACTAACAGGACAGTGGACAGTCTCTCACTAACAGGACAGTGGACAGTCTCTCCTACAGCATATAGGTCTCAGCACATACAGTTGAAGTCTGTAGTTTACTGATCACCACTTTATTTTAAGAATGTGAAATGTCAGAATAATAGTAGAGAGAATGATTTATTTCAACTTTTATTTCTTTCATCACATTCCCAGTGGGTCAGAAGTTTACGTACAGTGGCGTACAGCTGGTCGGCCACCAGGGGGAGACTCGTCGAGGCCTCCTCATGATGCCATGTATTTTGTGAAGTGCACCAGCCCCTCCTGCAGCAAAACACCTTTGGTGTTCTTCGGCTTGCAAGCCTCCCACTTTTTCCTCCAAACATAACGCTGGTCATTATGGCCAAACAGTTCTATTTTTGTTTCATCAGACCAGAGGACATTTCTCCAAAAAGTACGATCTTTATCCCCATGTGCAGTTGCAAACCGTAGCCTGGCTTTTTTATGGCGGTTTTGGAGCAGTGGCTTCTTCCTTGCTGAGCGGCCTTTCAGGATATGTCGATATAGGACTTGTTTTATTGTGGATATAGATACTTTTGTACCGGTTTCCTCCAGCATCTTTCCAAGGTCCTTTGCTGTTGTTCTGGGATTGATTTGCACGTTTCACACCAAAGTACGTTCATCTCTAGGAGACAGAACGCATCTCCTTCCTGAGCGATATGACGGATGCGTGGTCCCATGGTGTTTATATTTGCGTACTGTTGTTTGTACAGATGAACGTGGTACCTTCAACTGTCTCTATTATATTAAGACAGACCAGCTAGATCTACTGTCTCTATTGTATTATGACAGACCAGCTAGATCTACTGTCTCTATTATATTATGACAGACCAGCTAGATCTATTGCCTCTATTATATTATGACAGACCAGCTAGATCTATTGCCTCTATTATATTATGACAGACCAGCTAGATCTATTGCCTCTATTATATTATGACAGACCAGCTAGATCTACTGCCTCTATTATATTATGACAGACCAGCTAGATCTACTGTCTCTATTATATTATGACAGACCAGCTAGATCTATTGCCTCTATTATATTATGACAGACCAGCTAGATCTATTGCCTCTATTATATTATGACAGACCAGCTAGATCTACTGTCTCTATTATTTATGACAGACCAGCTAGATCTACTGCCTCTATTATATTATGACAGACCAGCTAGATCTACTGTCTCTATTATATTATGACAGACCAGCTAGATCTACTGTCTCAATTATTTTATAAAAGACCAGCTAGATTTACAGACTTGTGGAGGTCCTCTTGGCTAATTTCTTTTGATTTTCCCATGATGTCAAGCAAAGAGACACTGAGTTTGAAGGTAGGCCTTGAAATACATCCACAGGTTCACCTCCAATTGACTAAAATTATATTAATTAGCCTATCAGAAGCTTCTAAAGTCATGACATAATTTCTGGAATTTTCCAATGCTGTTTAAAGGCACAGTCAACTTAGTGTATGTAAACTTCTGACCCACTGGAATTGTGATACAGTGAATTATAAGTTAAATAATCTATCTGTAAACATTTGTTGGAAAAATTACTTGTGTCATGCACAAAGTAGATGTCCTAACTGACTTGCCAAAACTATAGTTTGTTAACAAGAAATGTGTGGAGTGGTTGAAAAACGAGTTTTAATGAGTCCAACCTGAGAGTATGTAAACTTCCGACTTTCAACTGTATGTCTTATTGTCCTGCTGTGTGGTGCTGTGTGGTGCTGTGTGGTGCTGTGTGGTGTGGTGCTGTGTGGTGCTGTGTGGTGTGGTGCTGTGTGGTGCTGTGTGGTGCTGTGTGGTGTGGTGCTGTGTGGTGCTGTGTGGTGTGGTGCTGTGTGGTGCTGTGTGGTGTGGTGCTGTGTGGTGCTGTGTGGTGTGGTGCTGTGTGGTGCTGTGTGGTGTGGTGCTGTGTGGTGTGGTGTGGTGTGGTGCTGTGTGGTGCTGTGTGGTGTGGTGCTGTGTGGTGTGGTGCTGTGTGGTGCTGTGTGGTGTGGTGCTGTGTGGTGCTGTGTGGTGCTGTGAGGTGCTGTGTGGTGCTATGTGGTGTGGTGCTGTGTGGTGCTGTGTGGTTCTGTGTGGTGCTGTGTGGTGCTGTGTGGTGCTATGTGGTGTGGTGCTGTGTGGTGCTGTGTGGTTCTGTGTGGTGCTGTGTGTTGTGGTGCTGTGTGGTGTGGTGCTGTGTGGTACTGTGCTGTGTGGTGCTGTGTGGTGCTGTGTGGTGTGGTGCTGTGTGGTGCTGTACTGTGTGGTGTGGTGCTGTGTGGTGCTGTGTGGTGTGGTGCTGTGTGGTGTGGTGCTGTGTGGTGCTGTGTGGTGCTGTGTGCGTCTCATCTGGTACAGTATGTAGAGATGTGACCCAGATCTACTGCCAGGAATGTCTGTGTCCCAAATGACACACTGTCTTCTACATAGTGCACTACTATTAACCAAGGGCCCAGAGGTCTAACTAGATTAGTTCAGTCCTTGAAAACAATCCCCTGTTTTACAGTAACTGATAATTTTTTTTGTCCTTTTATTTTCTCTAAACCTTTATTTCAACAGGAAGGTCATGCTGAGACCAAGAAACCTGATCATTGACCCGTTATCTAGATAGAAGAAGTCATTGTTATTGAATTAATATCTGATATCTTGTGATGTCATTGAACCCTCTTTAACTATAACACCAAATAGTCTTAAATCATATTCTCAAACTGTAAACTCATTATTAACAAAACGACAGCTGAAATAAGTTGTGCCAAAGTCAAAACGCTGCCCTACCGGACTAGTCCACTAGATGGCAGGTTTTACACACAATAAACACAGACTCATCCAGCCTGCCTCCACTCTGTCCAGCTCCACTCCTCTCCACCTTTGATCCCATTGGCTCCTGGAATTACATCACCTCAGCAGTAAATGTCATCATATTCACTTTAATGCAGCCGACCCCCCCCCCCCCCCCCCCCAGAGAGTATGTCAAATACTAAGCCTGAATTCATTCATCAGATATCAACTTCATGACTAAATCAGGGGCGGACTTAGTGATTTGGATGCCCCCCATGCAGAGGCCATTCTGAGTGGTTGAAAGCATCCGAGCACCTCTCTGTCTCAGTATGTGTAGACCATGTATCTGATGCTGTCTGGACAGTGAAACAGCACCTCTCTGTCTCAGTATGTGTAGACCATGTATCTGATGCTGTCTGGACAGTGAAACAGCACCTCTCTGTCTCAGTATGTGTAGACCACCAAAACAGAAATACCTTATTTACATGAGTATTCAGACCTTTTGTTATGAGACTCTAAATTGAGTTCAGGTACATCCTGTTTCTATTGATCATCCTTGAGATGTTTCTACAACTTGATTGGAGTCCACCTGTGGTAAATTCAAATGATTGGACATGATTTGGAAAGGCACTCACCTGCCTCTATAAGGTCCCACAGTTGACAGTCCATGTCAGAGCAAAAACCAAGCCATGAGGTCGAAGGAATTGTCCTTAGAGCTCCGAGACACAGATCTGGGGAAGGGTAACAACACATTTCTGCAGCATTGAAGGTCCCCAAGAACACAGTGGTCTCCATCATTCTTAAATGAAAGAGGTTTGGAACCACCAAGACTTCCTAGAGCTGGCTGCCCAGTGAAGGGCCTTGGTCAGGGAGGTGACCAAGAACACCTCTGTTGAGATGGGAGAACCTTCCAGAAGGACAACCATCTCTGCAGCACTCTACAAACAAGATTCTCCTGGTTTGATGAAACCAATATTGAACCATTTGGCCTGAATGCCAAGCATCACATCTGGAAGAGACCTGGCACCATCCCTACGGTGAAGCATGGTGGTGGCAGCATCATGCTGTGGGGATGTTTTTCAGCAGCAGGGACTGGGAGACTAGTCAGGATTGAGGGAAAGGCCTGTCTCCCTGCCTGTCTGTCTCCCTGCCCACCTGCCTGTCTGTCTCCCTGCCTGTCTGTCTCCCTGCCTGTCTGTCTCCCTGCCTGTCTCCCTGTCTGTCTCCCTGTCTGTCTCCCTGTCTGTCTGTCTCCCTGCCTGTCTGTCTCCCTGCCTGTCTCCCTGTCTGTCTCCCTGCCTGTCTGTCTCTCTGCCTGTCTGTCTCCCTGTCTGTCTCCCTGCCTGTCTCCCTGCCCGTGTCCCTTGCCTCCCTACCACCCATGCAGGCAGCAAACTACCCATAAACTACCGGTGTCCTCTTTCTTTCTCAATCTTGCTTCGTCTCAGCGGAGCAAAGAGTCCATGTTCACTTGTCTCACACTCTTCCAAACGGTTCCAAGTGCTTCCGCCCCCACACAGCTCTCCTGCTCTGTAACAGTCTCCCATAGCTGGCAGGCTCGTCACACACCGCGGGGAATGGAGAGGTTTTTTCAGCTCCATTTCTTAAATTGTATTTATTCTGGAACATTTGTATGATATACAGCCGTTGTGATGCTGTCTTCACGGGGAGAGGGGGGGGGGTGAGGGGAGGGGGGTGAGGGGAGGGGGGGGGGGGTGCAGAGCTGAGGGGCATGTGACTTCTAAGAAAATTAACAGGATGGCTTCATCCCAAATGGGCCTATCAGGCTCTGGTTTAAAGTAGGGCACTTTATAGGGAATGAGGTGCAATTTGGGACACAGGCCTATAGTTTGAGTATGTCGTTAACACAGAAGAGGGATCCCAGAGGGAATAAGGATTCATGGTAGCAGTGGATATGTCCCCTAATGGCCCTGGTCAAAAGTAGTGCACTACGTAGGGAATATGGTGCCATAGGGCTCTGGTCTAAAGTAGTGCACTATATAGGGAATAGGGTGCCATAGGGCTCTGGTCTAAAGTAGTGCACTATATAGGGAATATGACTCTGGTCTATAGTAGTACCACTATATAGGGAATAGGGCTCTGGTCTATAGTAGTACCACTATATAGGGAATAGGGCTCTGGTCTATAGTAGTACCACTATATAGGGAATAGGGCTCTGGTCTATAGTAGTACCCTATATAGGGAATAGGGCTCTATATAGGGAATAGGGCTCTGGTCTATAGTAGTACCACTATATAGGGAATAGGGCTCTGGTCTATAGTAGTACCACTATATAGGGAATAGGGCTCTATATAGGGAATAGGGCTCTGGTCTATAGTAGTACCACTATATAGGGAATAGGGTGCCATTTGGGACACAGGAAGTCAGCTGACTGCTGGAGCTCCATACTGACTTGGAAGCATCATTGCTCCACAACAAACCAAACAACTGTAACTGTGGTTTTTAATGAACTGGAAGGTAAAGAGACTAGAATCAGAAACACAGCTCCATCTCCTCGCTCACAAAAGTATAAAAGCAGCCAGCGTTTCACAGAGGAGGGGGTCTTACCTCGTAGGCCTAAAGCTGACCACGATTAACGATACAGCTAGGTACTTCCAAAATAAACCTTTTAGGGAGACGATTTCTCGGACGTTTAAGCCAAGTCCTGGATGTAAAAGTTGATAAAAAAAACATTCTCCAACGAGAATGTTTCTTAGGCTGAAGCTGTGTCCGCTAGACCTCCAGAACTAGGCTGAAGCTGTGTCCGCTAGACCTCCCCTGTGAGTCTTGATACCACTAATCTAAGGGCTGCCTTAGGCCAGAACTAGGCTGAAGCTCTGTCCGCTAGACCTCCCCTGTGAGTCTTGATACCACTAATCTAAGGGCTGCCTTAGGCCAGAACTAGGCTGAAGCTCTGTCCGCTAGACCTCCCCTGTGAGTCTTGATACCACTAATCTAAGGGCTGCCTTAGGCCAGAACTAGGCTGAAGCTCTGTCCGCTAGACCTCCCCTGTGAGTCTTGATACCACTAATCTAAGGGCTGCCTTAGGCCAGAACTAGGCTGAAGCTCTGTCCGCTAGACCTCCCCTGTGAGTCTTGATATCACTAATCTAAGGGCTGCCTTAGGCCAGAACTAGGCTGAAGCTGTGTCCGCTAGACCTCCCCTGTGAGTCTTGATACCACTAATCTAAGGGCTGCCTTAGGCCAGAACTAGGCTGAAGCTGTGTCCGCTAGACCTCCCCTGTGAGTCTTGATACCACTAATCTAAAGGGCTGCCTTAGGCCAGAACTAGGCTGAAGCTGTGTCCGCTAGACCTCCCCTGTGAGTCTTGATACCACTAATCTAACGGCTGCCTTAGGCCAGAACTAGGCTGAAGCTGTGTCCGCTAGACCTCCCCTGTGAGTCTTGATACCACTAATCTAAGGGCTGCCTTAGGCCAGAACTAGGCTGAAGCTCTGTCCGCTAGACCTCCCCTGTGAGTCTTGATATCACTAATCTAAGGGCTGCCTTAGGCCAGAACTAGGCTGAAGCTGTGTCCGCTAGACCTCCCCTGTGAGTCTTGATACCACTAATCTAAGGGCTGCCTTAGGCCAGAACTAGGCTGAAGCTCTGTCCGCTATACCTCCCCTGTGAGTCTTGATATCACTAATCTAAGGGCTGCCTTAGGCCAGAACTAGGCTGAAGCTGTGTCCGCTAGACCTCCCCTGTGAGTCGTGATACCACTAATCTAAGGGCTGCCTTAGGCCAGAACTAGGCTGAAGCTGTGTCCGCTAGACCTCCCCTGTGAGTCGTGATACCACTAATCTAAGGGCTGCCTTAGGCCAGAACTAGGCTGAAGCTGTGTCCGCTAGACCTCCAGAACTAGGCTGAAGCTGTGTCCGCTAGACCTCCAGAACTAGGCTGAAGCTGTGTCCGCTAGACCTCCAGAACTAGGCTGAAGCTGTGTCCGCTAGACGTCCAGAACTAGGCTGAAGCTGTGTCCGCTAGACCTCCAGAACTAGGCTGAAGCTGTGTCCACTAGACCTCCAGAACTAGGCTGAAGCTGTGTCCGCTAGACCTCCAGGACTAGGCTGAAGCTGTGTCCGCTAGACCTCCAGAACTAGGCTGAAGCTGTGTCCGCTAGACCTCCAGAACTAGGCTGAAGCTGTGTCCACTAGACCTCCAGAACTAGGCTGAAGCTGTGTCCGCTAGACCTCCAGAACTAGGCTGAAGCTGTGTCCGCTAGACCTCCAGAACTAGGCTGAAGCTGTGTCCGCTAGACCTCCAGAACTAGGCTGAAGCTGTGTCCTCTAGACCTCCAGAACTAGGCTGAAGCTGTGTCCGCTAGACGTCCAGAACTAGGCTGAAGCTGTGTCCGCTAGACCTCCAGAACTAGGCTGAAGCTGTGTCCGCTAGACCTCCGCTGTGAGTCTTGATACAACTAATCTAAGGGCTGCCTTAGGCCAGAACTAGGCTGAAGCTGTGTCCGCTAGACCTCCCCTGTGAGTCTTTATACCACTAATCTAAGGGCTGCCTTAGGCCAGAACTAGGCTGAAGCTGTGTCCGATAGACCTCCGCTGTGAGTCTTGATACAACTAATCTAAGGGCTGCCTTAGGCCAGAACTAGGCTGAAGCTGTGTCCGCTAGACCTCCCCTGTGAGTCTTTATACCACTAATCTAAGGGCTGCCTTAGGCCAGAACTAGGCTGAAGCTGTGTCCGATAGACCTCCGCTGTGAGTCTTGATACAACTAATCTAAGGGCTGCCTTAGGCCAGAACTAGGCTGAAGCTGTGTCCGCTAGACCTCCCCTGTGAGTCTTTATACCACTAATCTAAGGGCTGCCTTAGGCCAGAACTAGGCTGAAGCTGTGTCCGATAGACCTCCCCTGTGAGTCTTCATACCACTAATCTAAGGGCTGCCTTTGAGGCTGTATCACACAATGCTGAGAGTGTCAAAACAGACAGGAAAGAAGAGCAAGTGAGCATACCAACTGGCTCCCTATTCCCTATATAGTACACTACTATAGACCAGAGCCCTATTCCCTATATAGTGGTACAACTATAGACCAGAGCCCTATTCTCTATATAGTGGTACTACTATAGACCAGAGCCCTATTCCCTATATAGTGGTACTACATTAGACCAGAGTCCTATTCCCTATATAGTGCACTACTTTAGACCCAAGCCCTATTCCGTATATAATGCACTACTTTAGACCAGAGCCCTATTCCCTATATAGTGCACTACTTTAGACCAGAGCCCTATTCCCTATATAGTGCACTACTATAGACCAGAGCCCTATTGCACCCTATTCCCTATATATAGTGCACTACTATAGACCAGAGCCCTATGGCACCCTATTCCCTATATAGGGCACTAATTTAGACCAGAGCCCTATGGCACCCTATTCCCTATATAGTGCACTACTTTAGACCAGAGCCCTATTGCACCCTAATTCCCTATATATAGTGCACTTCTTTAGACCAGAGCCCTATGGCACCATATTCCCTATATATAGTGCACTACTTTAGACCAGAGCCCTATGGCACCCTATTCCCTATATAGTGCACTACTTTAGACCAGGGCCCTATTCCCTACATAGTGCACTACTTTTGACCAGGACCTATAGGGCTATTTAGGGAATAGGGTGCCATTTGGGACACACTCAGAGGATAGAGCAAATATTTGTCCCAGGACTCACGCCAACCCCTGTATGATGATGGTGTAATTAAAGGGATAGGGTTGTTAAAGTCAGAGGCTCTATTAGGCTCTGTGGTTAGGCAGTGGTGGCAGTGGTGGAGACATGCCCTTTAAGACACTAATGAAGCTAATGAGTGTTTTGTCACAATATCACCTCAGGTAGAGGCTCTGTGTTGTGGTGAGTGTCTGATCTAAACAGGGAGGGGTTTTGGCCACTGGCCAGACAGATGAGTGTCTGATCTAGTCAGGGAGGGGTTTCGGCCACTGGCCAGACAGATGAGTGTCTGATCTAGTCAGGGAGGGGTTTTGGCCACTGGCCAGACAGATGAGTGTCTGATCTAAACTGGGAGGGATTGGCCACTGGCCAGCCAGATGAGTGTTTGGTCTAAACAGGGAGGGTTTCGGCCACTGGCCAGACAGATGAGTGTCTGATCTAAACAGGGAGGGTTTGGCCACTGGCCAGCCAGATGAGTGTCTGGTCTAAACAGGGAGGGTTTGGCCACTGGCCAGCCAGATGAGTGTCTGGTCTAAACAGGGAGAGTTCGGCCACTGGCCAGACAGATGACTGTCTGATCTAAACTGGGAGGGTTTGGCCACTGGCCAGCCAGACTAGTTAGACTCATTTTGATTAGCCTGTTGACATTCGGGTCCAACATCTGTGCCATGCAATATTTGACAAGACGCAAAATTCAGTGGTCTGGAAGGTTAGTTTGACAGTCTCAAACTGTCTGTAGTAGAGAGACGTGCGTGTGTGTCAGAGGAGGCTGGTGGGAGGATATATAGGAGGATGGGCTCTTTGTTATGGCTGGAATGGAATCAATGGCATGTTTCAAACACATGGAAACCACACGTTTGACTATGTTCCATTGATGCAATTTAAGCCGCTACAATGAGCCCATCCTCCTATAGCTTCTCCCACCAGCCTCCGCTGGTGTGTGTGTGTGTGTGTGTTGATGTCAGCGGGTTAGTTCTGTTTTTGTCTTTGGGAGGAAGACGGAGGTCATGTGATCCAGACCAGACTAGTGTTTGTTAGAAAAATAGAAGAAGAAGGAAGAAAAAAAAGGTTGTATTATGTTGGAGTGGAGACAGGGAGTTTAACAATATGGCTACTAAAGGTTGTAGTGGAGACAGGGAGTTTAACAACATGGCTACTAAAGGTTGTAGTGGAGACGAGGAGTTTAACAACATGGCTACTAAAGGTTGGAGTGGAGACGAGGATTTTAACAACATGGCTACTAAAGGTTGTAGTAGAGACAGGGAGTTTAACAACATGGCTACTAAAGGTTGTCGTGGAGACGGGGAGTTTAACAACATGGCTACTAAAGGTTGGAGTGGAGACAGGGAGTTTAACAACATGGCTACTAAAGGTTGGAGTGGAGACAGGGAGTTTAACAACATGGCTACTAAAGGTTGGAGTGGAGACGAGGAGTTTAACAACATGGCTACTAAAGGTTGTAGTGGAGACAGGGAGTTTAACAACATGGCTACTAAAGGTTGGAGTGGAGACGGGGAGTTTAACAACATGGCTACTAAAGGTTGTAGTGGAGACGGGGAGTTTAACAACATGGCTACTAAAGGTTGGAGTGGAGACAGGGAGTTTAACAACATGGCTACTAAAGGTTGTAGTGGAGACGAGGAGTTTAACAACATGGCTACTAAAGGTTGTAGTGGAGACAGGGAGTTTAACAACATGGCTACTAAAGGTTGGAGTGGAGACGGGGAGTTTAACAACATGGCTACTAAAGGTTGTAGTGGAGACAGGGAGTTTAACAACATGGCTACTAAAGGTTGGAGTGGAGACGAGGAGTTTAACAACATGGCTACTAAAGGTTGTAGTGGAGACAGGGAATTTAACAACATGACTACTAAAGGTTGGAGTGGAGACAGGCAGTTTAACAACATGGCTACTAAAGGTTGGAGTGGAGACAGGGAGTTTAACAACATGGCGACTAAAGGTTGGAGTGGAGACAGGGAGTTTAACAACATGGCTACTAAAGGTTGTATTATGTTGTAGTGGAGACAGGGAGTTTAACAACATGGCTACTAAAGGTTGTAGTGGAGACGGGGAGTTTAACAACATGGCTACTAAAGGTTGTAGTGGAGACGGGGAGTTTAACAACATGGCTACTAAAGGTTGTAGTGGAGACAGGGAGTTTAACAACATGGCTACTAAAGGTTGTATTATGTTGTAGTGGAGACAGGGAGTTTAACAACATGGCTACTAAAGGTTGTAGTGGAGACGGGGAGTTTAACAACATGGCTACTAAAGGTTGTAGTGGAGACGGGGAGTTTAACAACATGGCTACTAAAGGTTGTAGTGGAGACAGGGAGTTTAACAACATGGCTACTAAAGGTTGGAGTGGAGACGAGGAGTTTAACAACATGGCTACTAAAGGTTGTAGTGGAGACAGGGAGTTTAACAATATGGCTACTAAAGGTTGGAGTGGAGACGAGGAGTTTAACAACATGGCTACTAAAGGTTGTATTATGTTGTAGTGGAGACGGGGAGTTTAACAACATGGCTACTAAAGGTTGTCGTGGAGACAGGGAGTTTAACAACATGGCTACTAAAGGTTGTAGTGGAGACAGGGAGTTTAACAACATGGCCACTAAAGGTTGTAGTGGAGACGGGGAGTTTAACAACATGGCTACTAAAGGTTGGAGTGGAGACGAGAAGTTTAACAACATGGCTACTAAAGGTTGTCGTGGAGACGGGGAGTTTAACAACATGACTACTAAAGGTTGGAGTGGAGACAGGGAGTTTAACAACATGGCTACTAAAGGTTGTAGTGGAGACGGGGAGTTTAACATCATGGCTACTAAAGGTTGGAGTGGAGACGGGGAGTTTAACAACATGGCTACTAAAGGTTGGAGTGGAGACAGGGAGTTTAACAACATGGCTACTAAAGGTTGGAGTGGAGACGGGGAGTTTAACAACATGGCTACTAAAGGTTGGAGTGGAGACGGGGAGTTTAACAACATGGCTACTAAAGGTTGTAGTGGAGACGGGGAGTTTAACAACATGGCTACTAAAGGTTGTAGTAGAGACAGGGAGTTTAACAACATGGCTACTAAAGGTTGTAGTGGAGACGAGGAGTTTAACAACATGTGTAAGTCTGAAATGGCTCCCTCTTCCCTATATAGTAGTGCAGTTCTTTTGACCAGAGCCCTATTCCCTATATAGTAGTGCAGTTCTTTTGACCAGAGCCCTATTCCCTATATAGTAGTGCAGTTCTTTTGACCAGAGCCCTATTCCCTATATAGTAGTGTAGTTCTTTTGACCAGAGCCCTATTCCCTATATAGTAGTGCAGTTCTTTTGACCAGAGCCCTATTCCCTATATAGTAGTGCCGTTCTTTTGACCAGAGCCCTATTCCCTATATTGTAGTGCAGTTCTTTTGACCAGAACCCTATTCCCTATATAGTAGTGCAGTACTTTTGACCAGAGCCCTATTCCCTATATAGTAGTGCAGTTCTTTTGACCAGAGCACTAAGAATTGCACTAAAGTGAATAGGGAGCCATTTGGGGCACACAGCGAGGTTCAGACTAAGGACAAAGCAGAATAAGGATAATTGTTAATTTTCCCAGAGATGTTTAAAGGTGCATTCTGGGATTTGTACATCCATATTTGGATTTTAAATGAATGATACACACACACACACACACACACACACACACACACACACACACACACACACACACACACACACACACACACACACACACACACACACACACACACACACACACACACACACACACACACACACACACACACACACACACACACTCTCTGCAGTCCTTAGGGTACCCTAAACCTAAACAACTTTAGTGCATGGTCATTATTCAGAGATCATTCCAAGGATGCATTCCAAAAGGCACCCTATTCCCTACGTAGTGCACTACTTTAGACCTGTGCCCTATGATAGTAGTGTACTAAGTAGGGAATAGTGCTCTGATCTGGCACAACTTGACCACCAGTCCACCTTCCTGCTTTAATTTTAATGCTGATTAGGGAGTTTAAGGTGGTTTTAGTGGAAATGTGGACTTTAAGACCCTAGAGCTGATTGTAGTGCCCCCTAACTAATCTAATCTACAGCGACCGGCAAGAGCTCATGATGTAGACTGGTACCTACTACCGATACTACACAAATGTGTGTGTGTGTGTATGTGTGTGTGTGTGTGTGTGTGTGCCTATACTACGGTAGTGCCTGGTCATTGCTGAGAGATTTGACCAACACACTGAACACTGAACACTGGTTGACTCCATTTTAACTGAACATCTGAACACTAGTTGACCCCATTTACCCTGAACACCTGAACACTGGTTGACCCCATTTTAACTGAACATATGAACACTGGTTGACCCCATTTACCCTGAACACCTGAACACTGGTTGACCCAGTCACACTGAACACCTGAACACTGGTTGACCCAGTCACACTGAACACCTGAACACTGGTTGACCCCATTTTAACTGAACATCTGAACACTGGTTGACCCCATTTAAACTGACCATCTGAACACTGGTTGACGCCATTTACCCTGAACACCTGAACACTGGTTGACCCAGTCACACTGAACACCTGAACACTGGTTGACCCCATTTACCCTGAACACCTGAACACTGGTTGACCCCATTTACCCTGAACACCTGAACACTGGTTGACCCAGTCACACTGAACACCTGAACACTGGTTGACTCCATTTACCTTGAACACCTGAACACTAGTTGACCCCATTTACCCTGAACACCTGAACACTGGTTGACCCCATTTTAACTGAACATATGAACACTGGTTGACCCCATTTACCCTGAACACCTGAACACTGGTTGACCCAGTCACACTGAACACCTGAACACTGGTTGACCCAGTCACACTGAACACCTGAACACTGGTTGACCCCATTTTAACTGAACATCTGAACACTGGTTGACCCCATTTAAACTGACCATCTGAACACTGGTTGACGCCATTTACCCTGAACACCTGAACACTGGTTGACCCAGTCACACTGAACACCTGAACACTGGTTGACCCCATTTACCCTGAACACCTGAACACTGGTTGACCCCATTTACCCTGAACACCTGAACACTGGTTGACCCAGTCACACTGAACACCTGAACACTGGTTGACTCCATTTACCTTGAACACCTGAACACTAGTTGACCCCATTTACCCTGAACACCTGAACACTGATTGACCCCATTTACCCTGAACACCTGAACACTGGTTGACCCCATTTACCCTGAATACCTGAACAATGGTTGACCCCATTTACCCTGAACACTTCAGCACTGATTGAACACTTGACCTCTGGTTCACCCCATTTACCCTGAACACTTGACCTCTGGTTCACCCCATTTACCCTGAACACTTGACCTCTGGTTCACCCCATTTACCCTGAACACTTGACCTGTGGTTCACCCCATTTACCCTGAACACTTACCTCTGTTCACCCATTTACCCTGAACACTTGACCTCTGGTTCAACCCCATTTACCCTGAACACTTGACCTCTGGTTCACCCCATTTACCCTGAACACTTGACCTCTGGTTCACCCCATTTACCCTGAACACTTGACCTCTGGTTCACCCCATTTACCCTGAACACTTGACCTCTGGTTCACCCCATTTACCCTGAACACGTGACCTCTGGTTCACCCCATTTACCCTGAACACTTGACCTCTGGTTCACCCCTTTACCCTGAACACTTGACCTCTGGTTCACCCCATTTACCCTGAACACTTGACCTCTGGTTCACCCCATTTACCCTGAACACTTGACCTCTGGTTCAACGTCACCCCCATTACCCTGAACACTTGACCTCTGTTCACCCGCCATTTACCCTGAACACTTGACCTCTGGTTCACCCCATTACCCTGAACACTTGACCTCTGGTTCACCCCATTTACCCTGAACACTTGACCTCTGGTTCACCCCATTTACCCTGAACACTTGACCTCTGGTTCACCCCATTTACCCTGAACACTTGACCTCTGGTTCACCCCATTTACCCTGAACACTTGACCTCTGGTTCACCCCATTTACCCTGAACACTTGACCTCTGGTTCACCCCATTTACCCTGAACACTTGACCTCTGGTTCACCCCATTTACCCTGAACACTTGACCTCTGGTTCACCCCATTTACCCTGAACACTTGACCTCTGGTTCACCCCATTTACCCTGAACACTTGACCTCTGGTTCACCCCATTTACCCTGAACACTTGACCTCTGGTTCACCCCATTTACCCTGAACACTTGACCTCTGGTTCACCCCATTTACCCTGAACACTTGACCTCTGGTTCACCCCATTTACCCTGAACACTTGACCTCTGGTTCACCCCATTTACCCTGAACACTTGACCTCTGGTTCACCCCATTTACCCTGAACACTTGACCTCTGGTTCACCCCCATTTACCCTGAACACTTGACCTCTGGTTCACCCCATTTACCCTGAACACTTGACCTCTGGTTCACCCCATTTACCCTGAACACTTGACCTCTGGTTCACCCCATTTACCCTGAACACTTGACCTCTGGTTCACCCCATTTACCCTGAACCACTTGACCTCTGGTTCACACCCATTTACCCTGAAACACTTGACCTCTGGTTCACCCCATTACCCTGAACACTTGACCTCTGGTTCACCCCATTTACCCTGAACACTTGACCTCTGTTCACCCCATTTACCCTGAACACTTGACCTCTGGTTCACCCCATTTACCCTGAACACTTGACCTCTGGTTCACCCCATTTACCCTGAACACTTGACCTCTGGTTCACCCTTCACTGTACCCATTTACCCTGAACACTTGACCTCTGGTTCACCCCATTTACCTGAACACTTGACCTCTGGTTCACCCCATTTACCCTGAACACTTGACCTCTGGTTCACCCCATTTACCCTGAACACTTGACCTCTGGTTCACCCCATTTACCCTGAACACTTGACCTCTGGTTCACCCCATTTACCCTGAACACTTGACCTCTGGTTCACCCCATTTACCCTGAACACTTGACCTCGTTCACCCATTACCCTGAACACTTGACCTCTGGTTCACCCCATTTACCCTGAACACTTGACCTCTGGTTCACCCCATTTACCCTGAACACTTGACCTCTGGTTCACCCCATTTACCCTGAACACTTGACCTCTGGTTCACCCCATTTACCCTGAACACTTGACCTCTGGTTCACCCCATTTACCCTGAACACTTGACCTCTGGTTCACCCCATTTACCCTGAACACTTGACCTCTGGTTCACCCCATTTACCCTGAACACTTGACCTCTGGTTCACCCCATTTACCCTGAACACTTGACCTCTGGTTCACCCCATTTACCCTGAACACTTGACCTCTGGTTCACTCCCGCATTTACCCTGACACTTGACCTCTGGTTCACCCCATTTACCCTGAACATTGACCTCTGGTTCACCCCATTTACCCTGAACACTTGACCTCTGTTCACCCCATTTACCCTGAACACTTGACCTCTGGTTCACCACCCCATTTACCCTGAACACTTGACCTCTGGTTCACCCATTTACCCTGAACACTTGACCTCTGGTTCACCCCCATTTACCCTGAACACTTGACCTCTGGTTCACCCCATTTACCCTGAACACTGACCTCTGGTTCACCCCATTTACCCTGACCTTGACCTCTGGTTCACCCCCATTTACCCCTGAACACTTGACCTCTGGTTCACCCATTTACCCTGAACACTTGACCTCTGGTTCACCCCATTTACCCTGAACACTTACCTCTGGTTCACCCCATTTACCCTGAACACTTGACCTGTGGTTCACCCCATTTACCCTGAACACTTGACCTCTGGTTCACCCCATTTACCCTGAACACTTGACCTCTGGTTCACCCCATTTACCCTGAACACTTGACCTCTGGTTGACCCCATTTACCCTGAACACTTGACCTCTGGTTCACCCCATTTACCCTGAACACTTGACCTCTGGTTCACCCCATTTACCCTGAACACTTGACCTCTGGTTCACCCCATTTACCCTGAACACTTGACCTCTGGTTCACCCCATTTACCCTGAACACTTGACCTCTGGTTGACCCCATTTACCCTGAACACTTGACATCTGGTTCACCCCATTTACCCTGAACACTTGACCTCTGGTTCACCCCATTTACCCTGAACACTTGACCTCTGGTTCACCCCATTTACCCTGAACACTTGACCTGTGAGTATTTGACAGAATTATAGGTTTTGATTAATAAAAGTTGTAAATAGGCTTTATGTAGTTCATGACCCCAGGGTAGCAACACAGACATAATACGTGATTTCAATGGGACTTTATCCATTCTGATAGTTTTATACTGTTTAATCCAACTTCAAACCAAAACTGTGCATCGCAGCATTATGGGTAAAACATCGAGGCCTAGTTAACTGGTGAACTGTTGGAATCATGGAAATATACGGATGATTCAAATTCTATATTTGGAATATAGTGGGCAACAGTTTGAATACGTTGAAGTTTGTGTGGTAAGAGGCAGGGCTTGGTGTGGGAAGAGGCAGGGCTCGGTGTGGGAGGAGGGCAGGGCTTGGTGTGGGGTGTGGGAAGAGGCAGGGCTCGGTGTGGGAAGAGGCAGGGCTCGATGTGGGGTGTGGGAAGAGGCAGGGCTCGGTGTGGGGGGAAGAGGCAGGGCTCGGTGTGGGAAGAGGCAGGGCTCGGTGTGGGAAGAGGCAGGGCTCGGTATGGGAGGAGGGCAGGGCTCGGTGGTGGGAAGAGGCAGGGCTCGGTGTGGGAAGAGGCAGGGCTCGGTCTGGGAAGAGGCAGGGCTCGGTGTGGGAAGAGGCAGGGCTCGGTGTGGGAGGAGGGCAGGGC